>NC_065519.1:17624711-17642839 GCF_006386435.1 Epinephelus moara
TTATACACCTTTATGTGATGAGCCACGCCCTCCGCAATATTCATTGCCTTATAGAAGCTCAGTTTTAGTAAGTTTGCCAACTTTTGCCAAGAGGGAACTTTAGATATTGGTCCCTAGATTATGTTCACCGAGTTTCATGCAGATCGCTCAAACTTCCTAGGAAGAGATCAATTTCAAGTGGTTTTCAAAAAATTCAAAATGGCGGAAAATCTATATAACCGGAAGTTATTGGTTCTTGAGGCAAATTTGTTCCTCTTGAGGAGAGGCATCTCTGTGCAAAGTTTCATGTCTCTACGACATACGGGGCATGAGATATGCCCATTCAAAGTTTGCAATTGGTTACTATAGCGCCCCCCTTTGGCCAATTGATGTAATATTGCTTCATTTGCATCCTCCCATGACCCTCTACCACTGTGCCAAATTTCACATGGATTGACCAAGTCAGTGAGGAGAAAAACGTGGAACAGAGACACACACACAGACAGAGTTTTCGTCATTATATAGTAAGGGGGTAGGGTTTGGCTTGTGTTAAAAATTTTCAGACCTAATGATGCTGAGTCCCAATAGCATTGCAGCTATCTGTCCACATTGAATCTATTAAATAAGCACTCCTGCTTTGTCGTTTAAACAAACCACGTTGGCTACCTATCAACTCTGCGCTCGCTTGGTGATATAACCACTTAAAATATGGTTGAATACTTGCTATCTTCCTATGTTTGTACTTTTTAAGCAGAAAACACACATTTTATATTGTAATATTTACTGGAAATGACAGAAAATTTACCCAACAGCAAGTCGGTTATTATTAGTGATGGTTATTTACCAGAAACTTTCAGCTCTCTAGTGATCTTCCTCCAGCCAGCAGCAATCTTATTTAGGTTTTTGTAGTGAAATAAGAGGGCATTGTATAGATAACACCTTGGTTCAACTTCATGAATCAGCCGTTCCTCGTCCATTGCAGTGCTTTCAAAGTGAGCAACAGGATTGAATAGAAACAGAGCATCCAACAAAAGTTTGACGAACCTTGTCAGCTAGTTAGGACGCCTCTTCCAAAGGCTTCAAATCCAAAATTTTGCCATATTAGCACAGTTTTTGTTCTCTTGAGAAACTATTTTTGCCATATTTCGTCATCACCCCAGAAATCACATGAACTTTCTAGTAAACAACCACAACATGTGCCGCTCTTCCCCTTTCCCTTTCTACTGAATTTCATCTCCTTCATGTTGCCAGCTCAGCAGTAAACGGTGCACGGCCTGTCAGACACTAGTGACTCCTTTAAGCACGCTGTCATAAATGCTTATTAGCTACTACTGCAACACAAGTTGGATTTAGCACTGTGATGCAGTCATGCTGATGTAGACTGCTTTTTAATTTGCCGAAACCTGTCAGGATGACAAATGCTGGTTCAGCAGATTTGCATTAAATCAAACCAGTTTAAGCTCGTACTCCGGACTGGACCTGCAAAACCAGACACTGATCCAACTCTAGTAAATTCTCAGCACTAGTGAAAGTATTAATATCAGAAGTGAGAAGACTCTAACAACCATCTCTGGTTTTATTGCACATTTCTCTGTTTGGCTCAGCTCTCATCATCTCAGTGCAGTTTAAAAGAGATAAAAACGTGAAAAAATAACTTGGATTCTGGTGTGATAGAACAGTAGCTGTTAACAGCAAATGGCCTCCAGTGAGATGTCTTGATGGAACGATCAGACGGCAGAGCACAGTCACCTGATAGGGTCCTCATCTGATCTGTCTCATCGCGGGGGGATGATATTACCCAGCAATTTACTCCCTGGCAATAAGCCAGTGATCTGCTCCAACACAAGTGTAGAAATTGGCCTATTTCTAGCAGCAAATCACATCAACCTCATTGCCCTTGAGGGTACCTGGGTGAAAGATTAGTTCAGAAAGCTGAAACAATGGATATGACAGCCTCAGTTTCCAAGACAGAAGTGCTGCAGGGAGGTGGTTTTGAAAAAGAGTGAGAGTTCAGCTTTTTACCACGGGACTGCTGTTGGGAGGAAGTGAAAATTTGTCAGCCTAGGAATCAGGCAGATAGCCATTTTGGACTTCTTGCAGTGGTTTCGTAAGATCTGCCTCCTGTTGGCAACACTGTTTTACAGGTGCGCTAACAAAAGGCAGCTGTATTGGCATTGATTTTGATTGTCAAATAAGAAAAACAACAATTCTCAGGTTTTAGCTTCTCCAATGTGAAGATTTGCTGCTTTTCTCTGTTTTTAAATATAATTGTAAGTTGAATATCTCTGGCTTTTGGTCCACTGGTTAGACAAAAAAGATATTTCTATTTTTAGACTAAATGCTTAATTGGTTAATCACCCAGGAAAGACTTCCTATTGATTTTCCTCCACCAGAATTGATGAGAGTAGCAATCACCTATCAACAGCATTACAGAATAGCCCACAAGAGAATAGTGCAAATTACCAGATAGCTGAAACCTAAACAAACAGAACTGGGATTTTCTGAGTTTGTTCAGAAAAGAGAGATTGAAATGGCCCTCTGCAAACCCCCATCAGTTTGCTCCTTCAAGAAACCACATCATTTACACCTGTAGAGCCGATGAAAGGAAGAAGCCAGAAGTCAGGAGGCAGATAGCAGCGGTTCCTCATTTGCTGCACCTCCAGATCAACAACTGCTCTGATGTGAGCTGACAAACTGCAGACCTGATGAGGTTTGCAGGAGGTAATTTATTCAGTCTTGTTGTAATTTACCCAACCAAACAGGCTGCCTCACTAAATGAAGTAACAATAGTCTCTCATTGCTAATTGTGTTTTGCTTTGTTAGTGAAGCTGAGTCACTTGGTCTAAATGAAATCATTGTGTGTTTGTGAGAGAGAGACCGCCAGAAACTTTTGGGAAAGAGAAAACTGCCTATGTCGTTGTTTACTTAAAATTTAAGCCTCATTAACTCAGCTTCTCTACTTCATCAGGACTGTGTGGGTGCGCTTTGATTGACAGTGGTGTGGGAATATTGGCAACGGCGCCCCAAATGTCATCAAACTTTGAAAATGCTGCAAAATCCTGATCTGTGCACAGACATCACCTTTTTCTAATTGAGCTGACTTCCTGAATCAATTCAGTTTCGATTCAATATCAATTCGATTGGGGATATTTCAGTTACAGCACCAATTTTTGCCAGAATGTGAAAGAGATTCTCAGAGAGCTAATACTGTAAAATTTACAAGGAATTATTGTAAAAGAGAATAAATTCAGAACTGAATATTCTATGACTAAATGTTGTTTCTAGAGCAGCAACAGTACAGTCACAATATACGCTCAATATCTCACTGGAAACAAATCTAAAATGTCAACAAAATAAATCATATTCCTGACATCACAGTACTGAGTGAAGTTTAGAAAGAATAAAGAACACAGACATCAGTCAGTATCAGTCCTGCTGTCTTTTCTGCTCCTCCCTCTGCTGCTGAGGAGAGTCACTGCCTGCAGGTCACATTACCACCGTTAAGTTTTAAGATACGTGACAAACTAAGTTCAACCTTTGACAGTTATTGTTGTTTCAGCTTGTTAGTAACAATTTGCCATCAGCTGGATAGCCTTCTGTGCTTGTTTATAACATAATATTAGCGGTGGTGGATGAGAGACTGCAGACTGAAATATCGCTGCAGCAGCAAGCGGTAATGTCGGAGCTTCTCAAGGCTACACCGTTTACTACCGGCGAGATTAACATGGGTTAAAGCTTCACACATCTGTGGGAAAAAGCGCATTCTAAAAGATTGATCTTGGATTTTATGAATCGATTTATCGGGTCATTCAAATGCAGATCGATCTGAATTGAACAAATCTATTATTTTAACCTAGACCTTTAAAAAAAAATGCAGAAAACAAATAGGTGAATAACTTTAAACTTTGGATTACAGTCCATGCTGGACCCTGGCACTTAAGACCCAAACACTGAAACCATCTGACGCTCGCATTTTGAATCACACCTACTGTTTTAAATGGCCAAACAGGCACCAAAAGCATTGTGATTTTGGAGCGTCAAATGAGGACCCAGTGTCTAAAGTGAGTGAGGCAGAGGATCAGCGAGAACATACAGCGGTGTCTAAAGTGAGTGAGGCAGAGGATCAGCGAGAACATACAGCGCTTTTGGACAACAACAGCTGACGTTAGCTCCATTAGCTTAGCTCGAAACTTCATGAACAATAGTTCATAAAGTTGTCATTCTGCAGTGCTAAACCAAGACAGCAACCACCACCAGCATAGCCTGCCACTGTGTATCTTAACTGTTCTGCTTTGACGTCAGATACTAAAAATAAAAGCAAGGTTCTGACCCTTGGTAGCTACGTGAGCATAACAGACCCACCTTGTATCATCTATCATGAATGTACCGGTCATAGAACTTAACTTGCTACATAAACACAACAATAGCAATTAATTAAAATGGCATAGAATTATAATTAGCTGTGCTTTATGTGACTTTCACCCACCTGGAAGTAAAAATAAAAAGTGGACACACATAAAATGGCTTTATTGCCAACCAACTGACGAAAGCAGCAGCATTCACCCAACAGTTAATACAATGTTAAAGGCCACTCAAATAGAAATGTATAGAAAATCAATGGGAGTATCTTTAAAGGATACAAAGTAGCCCCTGGCTCCATTTAAAAACCAGCCTTTCCCCAAAATACTGCTGGTTCTGTGATACATGAATTTCAAATCTGACGCCTGCAGCGCACCGTAGGAGCATCAATTAACGTGTGTCAAATGAAGTGTGTCAATTACTGCTTTCAGTGGGTCTTTACAGTTGATTGAGAAAGTGGTTTTGAAATATGGCTATCAAAAGTTGGCTACCACTTGATGGGTCACAGTAAGGGCTTAAATGATATCCTACTGTTTATACTTCATCTAATCATGCATCATAAATCTGAGTTGATGTCTTCATGAAAATATTAAATTAGCTTGATTAACATTGACCATAAAGAAGCAGTCAGGAAAAACCAGTTTCAGGCCTCGAGCTTTATTACCACAGATTGTTGCAGATGATAGATTTTTATTTTTTATTACATCTTTTAGTATAACATTAAATTATTGCCTGACCTCAAGAACTTGTAACACTCCCGCTGTGTGAGGAGAATTGGTTGTCATGGTTTCACATCAAAGTAGCTGACAGCCAGTCCAGCAAAAGAAAGAGCGGGGTTGTAATTGGATAATTCCAGATTTCTGTGTTCCTGCGAATGGAGGACACACATGACAACACCGGGGGGGAACACAAGGCAGCTGCTAGAACCATTGTGGTGGACTAAACCAAGACGTTAATGAGAAATAATGTCCTTGGATGTAGTGAGGTGGGATGTCGCAGTGTCTGGTTAACATTTTGGCTCAGCATGGTTGTGCATGGGGATTAAGACAGGAACGGTGTAGTCATGTTTTGGCAAAAATATGATTCTCGGGCTCTAGAAAACTGCAGAGCGTCTTCACTGTTAGTTTGGGCAGTAAATGGCTTTATTATCATTATTTCAAGCCGGCTGCACGTATGGATGGATGATATGGAAGTGGTTTATGTTGCAGGAGTGGTTTGAAATGTTTCTTTGGATGTATTGATATTGTTTCCTCCTCTAAGTTTTCATAATAAAGAATACTTCACGCTTCTTACTGTTGCCTTTTAGGTCTACATGAAGTGAATTTAATGTAACTTTTTCATCAAGTTTCAGACTTTTAAGGACAAGATGTCCTTCACATGGCCTTGTTTATGATGCATGATTGTGTACAACAAGTAATACATAATTTTGAAGTCATCAAAGTCAGAAAAATTTATCTGCAATTTCATGGTAGCTGGGCAAATTGCCGCTGCTGATGAAGATATGATTGAAAGCTTCAGTACAGCTACTAAATGGACCTTGTAGTGAGTGGGGCTGCAAGTGATGATTCTATTCATTATCAATCAATAGTTCATTTTCACATTTATGCACATTGCATTTTTAAATAAAAACAGTTAACATTTACCAAATGTTTTTGCAGCATGAAAATTTTATGACATTTTCATAGGGTAAGTGCCCAGACAATATTACAGTAAGTAAGATATAGAAATATTAGACTGTTATATAATGTTAAAAACTAAGATGAATGTAACACCGATTTTTCTAATAAATCAAACAGAATTGATCTGATCTTTCCAAGTGAGATTCTCATCTATTAAATTACCAATAAATCTTGTTGATGTAACAAAAGTTCTTCACCATCTATATGTATTTTTGCTAATTCCAAATTATAATTCATCCTTCCTGCAAATATCATAAAATTAGATTTTCTTTTGTACTTTTAATGTCAATGTATTTGTTTGAAAACATTTTGAATATTCAAGAAGGCAACTGTTAACTTGATTAAGTACTGACAAATTGTTATTTGAAATAATTAAATTAGTATCATCAGCAAATAATATTGGCATTATAGTGTTTGACACTGCTGCAAGATCATTTATATAGATTAGAAACAGTAGGGGTCCTAAAGCGGACCCTTGCGGTACCCCACCCATTTTAGGATAAACCAATGAAATCTATATCTGTGCACTTTTGCAAGTAATATGTCATGGTTGACAGCATCTAATGCTTTGGATAGATCCAAGAACATACCACATGCAAACTCTTTCTTTTCTAAGGCAGTATGGACCCTATCTACCAATTATTAAAGCACCATATATGGAGAGTTGTTTTTGCGGAAGCCATACTGGTGTTCGTAAAGTCAATCAATCTGGTGATGAGGGTGTTTGCAGGTCCTTAAAAAGTCCTAAAATGTTTTTAATTCAATTATAGAAATGTTAGACTTTAAAAGTCATTATTAGCCTTGAATTTATGAAGTCTTATTTGCCACAAACATTAGACCTAATTTTGATTTTTCATCTTTTAAGTCATTTTTTTATAGTCAAAATGGGTTAAACGCTTCTCTGTAAAACCACTGAACCTAATAAAGTCTTTTTAATTTGTACTTACACTTACCTGTTAGCAAAATGTAGATTGACCTTACCCACTTCAGTGTTTCCCACAGAATTATAATCTGTGTATAAACTTTGAGATCCAGCGCAATGAACGGTGTCGCTTCACTGTGCCTGATGTTCTGCTGCTCCATCTGTGCCTAGAGCATGCTCTGCACTGCAAGACTGTGGTTCACTAAATACCCCAACGGTATATATTCCAACAGCTCTCCTAATGAACGGTCCAGCTCCAAAAATATAAAACCGCACGTGGCGGCAGATGTTTTGTGGCAGACCTCCACAAATAAATGAATGTGTGGTGAAACCCTGCACTCTAATAACCATATTCCCCCCATAAAACCTACCTCTGCATGGACTCACATGCAGTATGTACTACTGTACAACAAGTAGTTACTGCAGTGCTTGAATGAGAAAAAATGACTTGCACGCAGTTGTTGCAGCTGTCGCAGTGAGAAACAAAGGATTCCACACTTTAAAATTCTTGAGTTGAATATCACTTAAAATGTTCCTACATGCAACACTGACTGAATGTTAAAAAGAATACAGTATGCTGTTAATAATATCCATAGTATGCAGTTTTGCTTCTATTATGTATGTGTGCCTTTTTGCCTTTCTTATTTCTGTTGGTGTGATTCCCACTACAGCATGAACTCCCACCTACCAGGCCCGAGGGCAGAAGGCAGAACGAGTTAATGTCTTTTCCATTGGTGTCGGTGACATCTTCTGTACTCCCTAATGTAGATAATGACTTTTTACTGCAGCTAGGTGCTGAGCGGGTGGTATTTGTGCTTTACTGACTGAGCGACGAGAGGGTACAGCAGAGCGGGAGATGGGAGTGAGGGAATTGACAAGAGCGGGAGAGGGGAGGGAACAGAGGGAGGCGCAAACGGCATAGGAAGACTGCAGGAGAGGACTACAGAGAGAAGAGTAGAGAGGAGAGGAAACCGTAGGCCGCCCCTGCACACTGTGGTTCTCCCTCCAGTCAGGCGGTCGTGCACACAAACACAGCCAAACAGTTCAGAGCTTTGAGACTGAAGAAAGTCTTGGCATGGAGGAAACCTAAAAGGAAGAAGTGGAAGAATAACTTAGCACTTCACACGCACACACGCTGGTCTCTTGGGATTGATGTGTGTGAAGCAGATGCACACACAAACACTCATGTTGCTCTCTGTGAATCCAACACACCTCTAGCTGATCTGTATATAGCCTCAGATGACAGGCCACAGGCTTCCACATGTGTGTGTGTGTGTGTTAACCGTAAGGAGGGCCCAGCGCAGCCTCGGTGTTGAGTGTTTCCAGGACTGATTAAATATTTACCAGTGGCGAGAGTGTGTAGGCAGGGATTGCAGCTTGCATGATGAGCTTTTTGACCTCTGAGCCACCGTAGAGCGCTGCAGGGCTGAGGAGTCAGGCTTGCATAGCCTCGTGGCGTGTGTTTGTGTAAGCCTCTTTGTGTGCACATGCATGTTGTAGGCATGGCAACTGCTCTCGCTTTCTTTTACAAACCTGGCCTCACACTTGATTCATGTGGCATTACTCACCTCCCGCCCTCCCCCCTCTCACAGACACTCACTAGATAGACACACGTAAATACTCCACAGAGGTAAAGCATTGTATTATCAGTCTGTGTGTGTGATCTTGAAATCCTGGATGGAGTTAAGTCATGCAGATCCTCCTCTGCATATAATCTTAACACACTGTTCTACAATCTCTTTGCTGCAGTTGTGTGTCCTGGACCTCTTGTTGAGGGTTCATTGTGTGTCATGGTCATTTGGCACATGTGATCATCCGTCCTATTTTAAGATGAACTCAGATACGATGCTTCGGAAGTCACATTGATTAGGAGTTTACCCTGCAGTGCACACATCACTGCTGTGGCAGCTGCTGCAGGAACATCCAGTTCTTACCCGTGTGCATTATGCTTGAATGTATGTGAGCGACAAACGAGTAGACCTCCCTGCCTCTTTGAGTAGTTGTGGTTGCTACATTACTGGTAATGACCGTAATTAACACAGTAGATGGCTGTCAGAGAAGTCCGAGACAACATTAGACAAACTGGTGTGTTGAAAAGCTGGGAAAAAAGACAAGTAAAGGGAGATAACAGAGAGAAGAAAGAGAGTCCCTTTCCTTTGACAGCAAATAAATTACAGATTTAAAATCTGATATGAATTGTGAAGATTGATGCCACAGTTTTATCTGTACACTAAATATACAGCCAGCAGATGCTTATCTTAGCTGAGCATAAAGACTGGAAACAGGGACAAATGGACAGCCTGTCTAGCCCTTCGTAAAACCACAACTTGTTTTTGGGTTGTCCGTCCGTCCATCCCATCCTCGTGAACGCGGTATCACGCCTCATGGAAATTTCTTCAAATTTGATACAAATGTCTAGTTTTGTTCAATGATGAACTGCTTGGTTTTGGTGGTCATATGTCAAAGGTCATGGTCACTGTGACCTTGTCTGCCTCATTCTCGTAAACGCGATGTCTCAAGAACGCCTAAAGGGAATTTCTTCAAATTTGGCACAAAGGTTTACTTGGACTTGAACTGATTAGTTTTTGGTGGTCACAAGTCAAAGGTCAAGGTTCCATGACCTTTCATTGATCTCATTCTCATTAACGGGATATTTCAAAAACAGCTTGAGGAAATTTCTTTAAATTTGACAAACATTTACTGGGACTCAACAATGAGCTAACTACTTTTTGGTGGTCAAAGATCAAGGTCGCCATGACCTTGTCTGTCTCATTCTCGTGAATATGATATCTCAAGAATGTCTTGAGCGAATTTCTTCAAATTGGCACAAAAGTTCACTTGGACTCAAGGGTGAACTGATTAGATTTTCGTGGTCAAGGGTCAAAGATCAAGGTTGCTTTGACCTTGTCTGTCTCATTGTCTTGAACGCGATATCTCAAGAAAAGCTTGAGGGAATTTCTTCAAATTTGGCATGAACTGTCACTTGGACTCAACGATGAACGAACTAGTTTTTGGTGGTCAAAGGTCAAGGTCACTGTAAACCTGTCTGTCTCATTCTTGTGAATGTGATATTTTAAGGACACCTTTAAATGGTAATTTTGTCACTGTTAAACACACTTCATTCATAGTAGACAGAAACAAATTAAAACTCACAAAAGCTATCTTGATCATCTTTCCACTGCTCCAACAATTGTCGACTCTGGTTTGGAATCTGGTGGGTTAAGCAATGGTGATTTCAAGGCTGTTGGATCCTACTATTTGACAAATAGGTCTGTTTCAGTAGGGATACTTTCCATAATGTTGTCAGACACTGAGCCTGTCACTGACAGAAACAACGACTTATAGTTGATGTATATTGGTGGTGTACAAATGCCCTGAGTGGTTACATTACAGCCTGTTTCACCACTGCTGGCTGCAACCCTCTCGCACAATACTGGACCAGTTTCCAAATTGTGGACTTCATTAGTCACTTTGACACAAAAACGTGGGATAATAGGGTCCAAGTTAAAAAACCCCAAAGCTATCCTTTAATTAATGAGCTGTTTGGGTGCTAGAAGGCAGATTGTGTTAGCTTTGGACAGAGCCAGGCTAGCTGTTTCTCACTGTGTCCAGTTTTTATGTGAAACTAAGCTGAAACTGGCTGCTAGCTGTGGTTTCATATTTGTGATTTCAATCTTCTCTAACTCTCAGCCAGAAAGCCAACAAGCATATTCCTCAAAATGTCTTCTCACAGCCAGGGAGGTCTCCCCATGTGGTGTTTACTTCCTGTTTGTCCACTCACATCTTTCCTCCTTATGGGGAAGCACTCTCCTTATTTGGCACGCTGCAAGTATTGCCCCTTGAGGGCTTTCAATCTGGTAAATTCACCCAACTCTCCTCCGATGGCCCGAGGGCAGAAAGAAAAGCAGACTTGTTTCTTTTGTACCTTTTGAGTTGCTTGTCTCTTCCTTTCTTCCTGTCTTGGCTGTCTCCTTTTCTCTTGGCTCGCATCCCTGCAAGGGCTGTTTGCATTTTACCTCTTGATGAGATGCATCCTATCATTTTTAAACTGCTCCACTTCCTTGCACCTTTGGGTTTTGTTGACTAATAGTATGATTTATGTGAAGACACGTGTGTGCACGGGGCAGCTTTGCTTTGGAGGTGTGTGATATTTTTTTTTTTCTTCCCCTGAGCTCCTGCTGAAGCTATAATTCACACCAGGATCTTGTGCTACATGAAATCTTAGTGATTTTGTCAGCCTACATGTTCATGGAGTGCCAGGTAGATTGCAAAATGGAACACATACATCCGTTTTCTTGTGTGTAATAAATAACCTGACACGATGTGAATATGGTACTACTCCTCAACCATCTGCTGCTCCTGTTTGCCAAGTTCCAGTGAATGCCAAGAATTATTTGCAAATACTATGATGATATCACCAAACCTGTGATCCTGGTTCAGTTTACTTCAGTATATCTGGATTTGAGCCCGGAGTTAAAATATTTGGTCTGCAAATTTGACTTCATCTATTTCTATGCTACACTGACATCTCCTTTTTTTTTCCCCCTTTTGCCTCCTCCTTCCTCAAATCCTTGACATAAACACATGCGAGCCACTTAAACTCGTGTCATTATAGTTGACCAATAGGTGATCATGAATAAAAGATTTGGGTCTGCACAAGGCAGCACTAAGGTGTGAATGTGCATAACCGGATGATTAAAGGTTAAATAAATACAATAAAAGTTAATGGAAGGAATGAGGATCGGCACAGATGACAGCTGCTGAGCTGTACTTCCAGCTTAATCCTGCACTTAGATACGTTTTCCTGCTCTTCACAGCATCATCAAACATTTTCAGAGCTGGAAAGTGTCAAACACTTCTTAGAAAACCCGACCACCATCTTGCAAAAGAGTGTGAAATCTTGCCAGGAGAGCAATGCATTATATGCCGGCATCTGCTTGGCTGTGATCCCCAGTGAACAGAGGCCTGTATTAACAAGGTCCTGACACGCTTGGAGCTCGACGGAGCTCACATTCCATTGCAGGGTTAGAGGGAGGGATTAACAGGAGAGAGGGGTTAGATGTAAAGAGAACAGAGCTGTCTCTGACTAATTATATCACTTTGGGCTTCAGGATGCAGCCTAACATGCACTTATTGCATTGTTGTCTTATCAGTGAACATTCTATGGGTGTGTTTTGTGTATGTCTGTCTCTGGCAGTGTGTATGCGTCTCCAAGTGCATGTGTGTCCTCAACTCAGTCGAACTTGTTAAAAAAAAAAGGGCATGCATTCAAAGACGCCATGTCCTCAGTTTATTCTTCCTGTTGCCAAAATAAACCCCGAAATGCAGCTGTTCGGATTAGTTTGTTTCTGTAGCTGTAAGCTGTGGAAATCTGTTCTGTTTCTGTGGGTGTTTTTTACGGTAGCAGACGATGGCAACTGAGCTACAAGTCACGAGAAACGTATACTGCAGCTTCAGACACAATGTTGATTCAAAAACATATATGAAAATATACAAAAGAAACTTGTTGCAAATGAAAAAAATGAGCTGCCGAAAGCCAAAACAAATACATCATCAAAGACAATGTCAAAAACACACAAAATGCAACAGAGAAACGCAGCATATCCAGTCAACACTAGGGGGAGCACTAGGTGGAAGAGCTTGAGTTTTGATCCATGAGAGAAGAGAGAGACCTGATGAGCTTTGTTTTTTGAGTGAGAAGAAAAGTAAAGTGAAGAGGTCATAGGGATTTTATTTTATGTATTTATTTATTTATTTTTGTAAATTTCTTTTTATTGGTTTATAAAACCAATATATATGTAAACAAAATCCACAACCAGTTGAACATGAAGACCTTTAGCAAAAGAAAAAAGAAAAAAAAGATGGAAATTGAATAAATAAAAATAAGGATCCACTATCCATTTAGAGGTGATGAAATTTTAATGTTTTGTTATGTAAATATCTTGCCTTTTATTTTACTTTCTGTTGGCTTTGCTGATGTACAGCTGGGTAGCCACGTTAACATGACATGGTGCCCACTGGTTAACTAATGTAAGACTTGGCTGCTCTACACTGCGCACCTGGGTTGGGTGCAGTGTTGCCAACTTAGCGTCTTTGTCGACAAATCTAGCGACTTTTTCTGGTGTTATCAGAGACTTTTGGAGACTCCACCGTGAAAGCACATACCGTTCCTACTCTTCTCAACGAGCAGCGGGTGCTGCCGTGGGCCTGTCCCCCGTCCCAAAGCACTCACAGGTGGCCCAGTCCTCGTGCAGTAGTCCCTCCCAGCTGCAGTCAGAGCAGGAGATGTTAACCCCTCCGCGTCCAGACTGCAAATGAGTCGTGCCCTGGCTTACAGTCAGGCTGGGATGTAAATGTAAGATTTTCTTTGTCTAAAATAAATCACTGAAAGAAAGTTGATTTGTAGTTGTAAACATATTCAGGGTGTTTTGGCAACAGTGGTTGGGTGGGAGCTAGCTAGTGGTGCCACTCCTGTTGGGGGGACGGTGTTACTGCAGAAACATGGTGGCAACCCTCCGGTCTCCCCCCAGGTAGCCCTGTTGAGTAAGCAGTTTAATTTTGAGCTGCAATGTCCCTTTAGCATTGTTAGCTCTGTTAGCACCACTAGCTGTGCTGATGCAGCTAACAGTGCTAACAGAGCTAACAGTGATAATGTACTTAACAATGCGAAAGGGGTTTTGCGACTCAAAATTTAGGCACATACTCACTGGGGTGACGTGAGGGGAGATCGGGGGGTGGGCACAATATTTCCACAGCAATGTTGTTGGGTCCGAACTACATTACTAGCGGTAACCGCTGAGCGGCACTGGCAGCTAGCCGGCATCAGACACAAGGGATGCGCTTAAACTTAAAATGCACAGTAAACTGAAGAGAACCAAAATGAACCTGCAGACCGACACATGTACACACATGTTAATGCAGCACATTTCTCCCAATGAAAATGTTTTGGGCCATTGTAGAGCGTTTGTCCTTGTTGACCATACATAATTTTCTGCGTGTGTTTGTTTGTTTTGTGCACACTGTGACTTTGATTGAACAGGGTGCAGCAGATGGGTGAAAAAATGACAACTTCTACATTTTAATAGGGGCAACTGCTGATGCCAGCACTGTGGCACAGACTCAGAGGTGACTTTGGTTGTGCCCATCGCAGATGTGGCACCAGCACTCACACATTCACACATGCTTGCACACACAAACACACCCTGACAGCCAGTAAGAATAGTAAGGCAGGGTGTGAGCTCCAGGGTTTGTGTTTTTATAGCATTGTTTCCCTGACAACTCTGTCATTATATCAATCAGTAGTTTGAGAGCGTCATTGTCTTGGATCATATTTTGTGACAGGACACCTAGAAGGCAGCCTACACATACACACACACACACACACACACACACACACACACGCACTTGATTCTGTTTCTGTTTGCCTGCTCATCCTTTCTCACTCACAGATGCGTTACAGTCTTTCCAATCTAACATGACTCAGACTCAGCCTCTGAAATGACTGCAGAGCAGGATTACGTGCTGGACTCACAGTTGAACGAGCTAATTGCTCTTTGCGCTCCCCCTATGACCCATAATTTTCTCTCTCTTCCTCCTTTTCCTCCCTGAGTAGCATACATTAAACTTCATACCTCAGCACCTTGTTTCATGTCCTGGGTGTGTGATAAGCTGCTAGTTAGCTATCACGGTAATGAACAGAGATGATACACCCATGGGCGAGAATTCACTGTGCAAAACCTGTTTGTACACAGAAAAATAATCATTAAAGTCACAGTTGTGGCAGTTGAAATTTTGAAAATCAAGATTTTCAGTCGAAACAAAGAGTCTGTTATTTTGATGAAATGTCAGAGGATTATGTTTCCATGAAATTAGATTTAGAGATCAAAATATCTGCGTGTAGTGCCGTCAGAATATCTAAATCTTAGATCAAAGTCAAAGTCTGTAACGTCAGTGTAGAGGTAAAACACAGATCATGGACTTATTTAGTATAGAAGTAATGTGTCAGAATAATCCCAGACTCTTATGTGCGAGGAATTCAAGAGTAAAAGTCTGTGTGTGTGTGTGTGTGTGTGTGTGTGTGTGTGTGTGTTCAATTGTTAATATGTCTACACAGTGTTTTTTCAGAATAATAAACCCCTGCTCACATGGTGTTCTTGCTGTGTTCCACTTCCATTGTAAAGCTGTGCATAGGCCTTGTGCCCACGCCAACAATTAGCCATAAATGGATGTCAACACACCCCAATTTAACCTGATTTGCACATAAATGGCAGTCATCATCGTGGCCCATCATCTAGCAGTGGAAATAACAGAAAATAATTATTCTGCAATCAGACGAGTCAGAAAAATTATGCACATTAAGCACCTCAAATAAGATTGGTCCTATGTCAGGGATTGATAGAGTCCCACTCTCTCTACCTTTTACCTCTTTGTTGGCCACAGAGCCGTAGAAGTCAGCCTTGTTGTCACAACACAAGCGAAGGTGCCAGAAAGACCACCGGGTGATAGACTCCAATGTCACTTGAAGCCACGGGAGTTCTGGGATCATGTCAGGAAGGATTAAGAAAGTAAAAGCACACTAGAGAGAGAACATCCTTAGGGTTGTCGGGGTAGAAAGAATTCACAGGAGTTTTCTCTTCTCATCACTAGAAGAGGGTAAGATTGCTAGGCAGTAACCTTTCACTCACAAAACGAATTACAATGCTTTTAAACAGCTTTTAGGACAGGGATTGCATTGAGATTGGAAACCTCATACTGTGTTCTTCTCTGCTCCTTTTTTAGGCCGGAAAATCAATACGGTCCCTAAAGACTTGTGCTCTCTGTCATCTTGTGTTGGCAATGACCCAGAACAGTGCCAAGCAGCAGTCAGTGTTTTATTACTTACAGTGATCGTTGGCAGCAATATATTATCAGAATGAATAGCTTAATGACTGGTTGCAGTTGGTATTGTACTTTATTCAACATGGCCGTACATAAATTGTACAACAGTAGGCAAAAAATGGCCTCCTCAGTTTACTCTATCACATTCAGGTCAGCTTACAAAGAAGGTGTGAATAATTTGGATGCAGTAGGCACAGGGCTTTCAGGTTATACGTTCTTCTGATTTTTTAAGTTTTTGTTTAAAGAAAAAAGGAGTTGATGCAGTTAATGTGTAACTTCCAGTCTATCAATATGCAGCAGCATGCATATTTCTAGGAGGCACAAAAGTCCAAAATTTTCCAATTCACACAGTGGCTTTAATTCAAATTTTGGTATACAAAGTGAGGCCTTGTTTTGTGCCCTTGTTTTCAACATGCATGGTTTATATCAGACCCAGTGTCTCCTCGACAATGGTACAGGCCTGGTGGGCCCCCAGGCAAATGTGAACACTCATTAGGCCAAAAAAACAAAAAACACCCATCCATTTTTAACGGCTTATCCGAGAGGGCAGCAGACTGAGCACAGACTTCCAGACGCCTTTCACCCCAGCAGTGCTTTCCAGCTCCTCCTGGTGGATCCCGAGTCGTTCCCAGGCCAGACGATGTATGTAATCCCTCCAGCGTGTTCTGGGTCTGCCCCGGGGTCTTTTACCAGTTGGACGTGACCGAAACACCTCTAACAGGAGGCGCCCAGGAGGCATCCTGATCAGATGCCCGAACCACCTCAACTGACCTCTTTTGATGCGAAGGAGCAGCGGCTCTACTCCGAGCTCCCTCCGGATGTCCGAACTCCTTACCCTATCTCTAAGGCTGAGCCCAGCCACCCTTCTGAGGAAGCTCATTTCAGCTGCTTATATCCAAGACCTCATTCTTTTCGGTTATTACCCAGAGCTCATGACCATTCCATTGTTCCAACACTATATTAAATCTGCAGCGGGGCACAGCAGTGAGTCCATGAACGAGCCATGTGTCTGTTGTTAGTTTGTATTTCTGTAATAGCAGGGCAGTCAAGTGCCTAAACTCCAGTTAGTCCAGAGAATATTCAGGTCATGCTGTTTTGCCCTCATTGCTCTCACCGTGGAGTTTGCTAAAAGTGATGTAATGTAGCGTTCTATGTGGCGTGAGCAGTGTGCCGGACTTTGTTTAAATTACAGCCTTTAAATGCTATGTTGCCTGTCAGCATCTGGGCATATGATAACTTAGGAGGTATTTTGGCCTTGTGTGCTCAGTCCCAGAGGTTGGCATTGTTGTATACTACATCAAACTACTGTATTTACCATTTTTAGAATATCTCAGGAATGCTGTGGTCTACAAACCTAATTGCCTCAACTTCGTCAATGTTGTAGCTTTTCAACAAGTGCTCCGCTGTGATTGTATCCCTTTCAGAAGCAATCCAGCATGGAACAGCAGGGGATTTTCTACAGACTTTAAAAACCAATAAATCTATCAATGAATGTCTTTAGCTAATAGCTGAAGCCAACTGAGGGCAAGGATGTATCCCATTATTCATTGGGTGCAGTCTGTCAGCAAATCAGAGGCTGCGTTGCTGACTGGGCATGATCTCTGAGGCCATGCGCAAAGGATAATGAATAAATGTTTGGAAAAATATTAAAAGAAATTAGAAGGTGTTAACACAACCTACAGGAAACACCATGACTCGTTTGTATTTGTATGAGCAACATGGCTCCACTCACACAGCACGCTCCTGTACTTAACATACTCTGCCATTCCCTCCTCATTCAGCGCCACTTTTAGTGATACTCTTTAATTGGACCAGCTGTCCACTCCTCTCTCACAGGACATCATTTGAATAAGTGGACAAGTGTGCTAATGGTGTTGTTGTTTCTATTCAAATAAGTCGGGAATGTTAATGCAGCTCCGGCTGCTATTGGAAAAAGGCTGTGAAAGATTTTGCATTGTAAGTGGTGCTAATATTCCACTGTAGGAGGGATGAGGTAAATGCTACAGAGTCCTAACAAACATGGTCAGCTTTTACATTCTAATTCTGGTTATTTTTAACTGCCTATGTGTATATAACTTTCATTAGGGCCACTTTATTAGGTACACCTTGCTTGTACCGGGTTGGACCCCTTCAGAACTGCTTTAATTGTTTGTGGCATAGATTCAACAAGGTGCTGGAAACATTCCTCAGATATTTTGGTCCATATTGACATGATGACATCACACAGTTGCTGCAGATTTGTCGGCTGTACATCCGTGATGTGAATCTCCCGTTCCACCACATCCCAAAGGTGCTCTATTGGACTGAGATCT
>NC_065519.1:17643228-17659492 GCF_006386435.1 Epinephelus moara
TGGCACCTGGTGTGGTCTGCTGCTGCTGTAGCCCATCTGCTTCAAGGTTGGACGTGTTGTTGGTTCAGAGATGGTCTTCTGCAGACCTTGGTTGTAACCAGTGGTTATTTGAGTTACTGTTGCCTTTCTATCATCTTGAACCAGTCTGACCATTCTCCTCTGACCTCTCTGCTGCTCACTGGATATATTCTCTTTTTCGGACCATCCTCTGTAAACCCTAGAGATGGATGTGCGTGAAAATCCTGGTAGATCAGCAGTTTCTGAAATACTCAGACCAGCCCGTCTGGCACCAACAACCATGCCACGTTCAAAGTCCCTAAAATTCTGATGCTCGGTTTGAACTTCAGCAGGCCGTCTTGACCATGTCTACGTGCCTAAATGCATTGAGTTGCTGCCACGTGATTGGCTGATCAGCTATTTGCGTTATAGTTATACCTAATAAAGTGGCATGTGAGTGTATATCAGTCCAGTTGTAAAGGGCCAATGGAAAGTTGAACAGCCAAACCCCCCAGGACACTGTGACAACATGCCCTTTCGAAATGGTACCACTGTTACATGTCTCTAATCTGATAGAACAAATGCATCAGTTTAACAGCCTATAAATAGTCATACATCAATAAAATATAGAAATGGACGGCAGCAGGTGTTGCCTCCATGAAACCAAGGTCAAGTGCGGCAGAAGTATGGATACACAAGATTTTAAACTTTATTACCTTGGTGTGCTAATGTCAGCTAATGGAATGTCACTTATTTCAGCTGTAGTTAAAGCTATGAGGTGATTGTAGTATTATTTATCCCAGTATGGAGTGTTTGAATTTTCAAGCTGCTACCTGGTTTAAATGTTTCTGTGCATGAGTAATCAAAATTCACATGCAGACACTGCAGTGTGAAGAAAACTGCCTTTTTATAGGCTCTGCTGTTAACCTGTTTTGACTTGTCTTGTTGAACTTACATGAGAAAGCAGCTCTGCCTGCACACTGAAGTATGAACCCACAAAATTTCAAATAAGAAACCAACATTTTTCTTTAAAGACGGTAGTTTGTGTCAGAGTTGTGACAAAATCCGCTTTGAAACTAACTGATGATCTTATGAGGCTTTAATGAGAAGTGAATAGACTGATAGCGATCTTAGCCAAGTCATTATCACACTTGTGTGTCACTTTCTGCTTGAGAGGAGAGCAAATAAACTGCATCTGTCGACATGTTAACTGTGTACATTTAGTCATAAACACAAGCACTTCAGCTCACTCTCATATTGATTTACAGGGTGAGAAGTTGTGATGATAATCTTGGAAGGATATGAATGTTGTTTGTTGAAGCTGATACCAGAAAAAACAGAGCCGCGTTTAGTTCAGCTCGTGAAAAGATGGCCAGATATGTGCCGTCTCTTTGTATCGAAAAGCTGTGATAGTTCCCGCTGATGCTCTGCAAATGTCTGTACCGCACAAGTGAGCCACATCCTGAAAGTTGATCTCAAAGTTTGATACTGAATTTTAAAGAGACGGTGTTTTTGTGCGTTAATAAAAGCAGCTCAAGGCTTCGACAGGCAGAGCCAGGATTTGAAGTGCCCCCTCTTTTAAAGCAAGCGACCTTTACAAGAAAAGAGAGGTTGAGTAAGCAAGGATTATGGAATGAAAATGCAAGGATTAGTAAGTGAAATGCATTTTGGTGCTTTCTTTGTTTGAATATTCAGTCCTCATTCATGCTGTGTCCATGCACTAAGTGCTTTATTTGTTAGTTAAGTGCAAGAAGATTTTTGTCTTTCCTTGAACAGCAGCGGCCGCCACTGCTGTGTTTGCTGCAACAGAATTGATGTAGGCTGCTCTGTGAAATTTCAACCAACCAAAATGTACCTAAGACTTTCCTCTGTAAATGTTGCCTCTGCAGACAGTTTGGTTGTGCAGAGAGGCACTGTTTATCTAAAGTGTACTGCCTCTCCTGAAGTTGATTACAGTCCTCCTCGCAGCATCTGTGCTGCAACAGAAGACATTAAACAGTGGAAAAGCTTCTTAAGTGATTGGCAATGATGTTGTCTGAATTGTGATTTAGTGGCCACATGACTGACCACAATGGGCTGAACGATTAATCACATTTAAACGGACATTGTGATTTAATAAAAGACGTTTTTCAAATTGCAAAAGCTGCAATGAAAGACAAAGCAACTGATTCAGAAGTACCTGGCTTCACGTGCACATACACTGCCCTACACTGTGGGTAGGGCAGTGTAAAGTACTGTGTGAAAATCGCCGACGGTGGGTTTAAGTGCAAACCACAAGTTTACACATTACATTGTGTGCTGTGGCGAGCATGAGAGAGTTAAAGTGGTTGAGCTGAGAGCAGACAGGTGTTGGCGATCAGAGCAGAGAGTCTCCCAACAATGGTCTGGAAGCTGAAGCAGGAACATTTAACATGTTTACAACGAGGCACATGGTAGAGGCACAGTCAGTATGCACCGAAACCTGTGTGATTTGTTACAGTAACTAACTGGAGATCAGTAAGATTCATATTTATTTTGCATATGCTAATGTTCACACCAGGCCTGTTGTTCTGCTGTGCTTTGTTGTTCTTCTTTTGATTCTATTGGAGTCATGAGGGTTATATCACATAACGCGTAGTCCTAGGTCTTCAGCAGGTCGTCTTGACCATATCTACATGCCTAAATGCATTGAGTTGCTGCCACGTGATTGGCTGAATTTAAAGACTCCTGGAAGTTGTGATAGGATTTTTTTTTTTTTTACAGTTGAACATATAGATAAATCTTAAAATTAGCTGCAGCCCTGGAATTATCTCTGCATGTTTTAGCTTTGTAGATTATCAAAATGTTGTGACCTACAGTAACCACCCTAAATGGGGTAGTTCAAGTATCTCAGGGTCATGTTCACAAGTGAGGGTAGAATGGAGCGTGAGATGGATCTGCAGTTTGGCGTGACATCTGCAGTGATGTGGGCGCTGCACCGGACTGTCATGGTGAAGAGGGAGCTGAGCCGGAAGGCAAAGCTTTCGATTTGCTGGTCCTTCTATGTCCCAGCCATCACCTATGGTCATGAGCTCTGGGTAGTGACTGAAAGAATGAGATCGCAGATACAAGCGTCCAAAATGAGTTTCCTCAGAAGTGTGGCTGCGCCTTAGAGATAGGGTAAGGAGCTCAGACATCCGGAGGGAGCTCGGAGTAGAGCCGCTGCTTCTTCGTGTCCAAAGGGGTCACTTGAGGTGGTTCGGGCATCTGATCAGGATGCCTCCTGGGCACCTCCAGTTAGAGGTTTTCTGGGTATGTCCCACTGGTAGGAGGATGTCCCACTGGTAGGAGGCTGCAGACCCAGAACAAGCTGGAGGGATTACATAGCTCATCTGGCCTGGGAACACCTCGGGGTTCCCCAGGAGGAGCTTGAAAGCATTGCTGGGGAGAGGGACGTCTGGAAGCTCAGCCTGCTGTCCCTGCAACCCGGCTTCGGATAAGCAGTTGAGAATGTATGGATGGATGTAACCTGTCAGTCTGCTACAGTATATGGCAACACCAGCCCTTGTCATTTCAATTACATGTCTACATGTGATCATGAAGACTTGACGTTATGAGGCTACTACCGTGGGTGTCGACAGTTGGCCTGAATATGTCCACTATGCCTTTTTTCTTTTCCATACTCTCAATTGCTGCTGGCGCTACTTTCCCTACCTCTGCCTCTCCATCTTACACCGCACATGCTAATGGGAGTGATGGTGTCAGTTTCAGAAGCAGCGATGCCTGGCTCATTTAATTATTTTGCTAGCAGGCTGACGAGGAACAAACAGACCTGCCACTTACTGCCTTTAATTCTTGTTTGATCGGACGATAAAAATCATGGCGATAACAACAAGTGGAAACAGCCTCTGGATTCTGTCAAAGTGCCGCATTGAGTGGACTCTGGTGTTCCAGCTGCACTTTAGATGACGACAGGGAGGGAACCCTGATGACGCACAGACACACACACACACACCTCCTAAATGAGAAAAAGCAGTGAAGCCTGAAGATGCCCTCTTTCATTCTCTCCCTCTAACTGCCCTTCATCATTTTATGCTGTACATTCCAGTACAGCATCCTCTTCTTCTCTTCCTCCCCTCCTCTTATCTTCCATCATAGCGTTCAGCACTCCTCCTTAAAGTCTAATACATCATCGTGTCTTGTAGTCCAGATAAAGCCTGGTTATTTAACGATTTGTTAAGCAGGTGTCCTTGGCTGTCCTGCCCTGTTCTACCCTGCTCGCGTTTGTTCTCGCAAAGTTTCTGAACCAAACTTTCTGTGAAGTTGAGTCGCTCAAAGGCGAGGACGGCCTTAAATCAACTCAGACTGAACGCCTTTTGTCACATCCTGAATGTTAGGTGTTTTTTTTTCCCCAGCAAGGTCATGCGAAGTCTTGCAAAAGAGATGTTTGACATTGTGATTCCTGAATGAAAGGGCGTTTGGCGAATCAATAGCTTTCGGTGAATAGCCTGTGCCGCGTTCGGTTCATCTGTTATGTATAAACAACTCTTAGTGTTCCTACTCCTACATGGCAAGTTAGTCAGTTAACAAGAGAGTGGAGTGGAAAATCAGGTTCATTACGCAAGCTGGACGGACTTTGCTCCGACGCACACACACACACACATGCACACACAATCTTCTGGCTACAATAAAAGAGAAAATCTATTAGCTAGGCTTATCCACATGCAGGCACACGCAAACCAAAGTGCACACACACCATCATTCACATTTTATCAAGTGTGACTCAGAGAGTTGTGTTTATGCGGCAAGTTAATTGAGCCTCTCCAGAAGGTTTTAACGCAAATTAAAATGGCTTCTTATTCTTTGCAGTAGCTAACAGTCCTTGTTATGATTGCCTCTGCAGGCCCAGGAGGGGTGTGTGGTGTGTGTGCATGGAGAAAGTGTATCGGTGATTAATGATGTTTCTGTGCAGTTTGTAGTGTGTGTGTGTGTGTGTGTGTGTGTGTGTGTGTGTGTGTGTGTTGGGAGGGTTGCTATAGCGTTTGATTAAAGCGCCGGTCAGGAGGATGTCCTCTTATCTGAGTTTATCATCAACAGAAACTGATGTTAATGGCAGCAGCAGTTTAGGTGGCTTGGTGTGCTGGTTGACACATACACACCCCCAGACACAAACACACACACACGGAGCCCAGGAGATGGTTTACAGCCCAATTACCCAGCCTGCCTCTGTGCTAGAAGGGGGCTCTAAATCTTTGGATTCTATTGTACACGATATAACCTCTGCTACTCCCTTCCTTTGCCCATCAGCTGTATAGTTCACCTCGCTGCTCTCTGTTTTCATGGGATGCTGTTAAGTAATCTTTTATCTCTCCGTGAAGAGTCTTTCAGACCATCTCAAAGGATTAATTTTGCCAAAAGCAATCATTAAAGGAAGACTCAGGTTTACTCAAGTGATGTTTTGGGGAGTTTTGGGCCACAGTTTTTATTGGTTATAAATGGAGTGGACTCCCCAAAATCGTGGCTGAAGATCTTGTTACAAAGTCCAACATGGCCGTGAGACACAGGTTGTACAAAAGCCAACTGATAAATGAATTCATCTTTATCAGGGGTTCCCCACTTCAGCTTCAAAGACTGTTTTTATATTGACACTGTTTTTGTAGCCTGGACGCTCATATTTGGATGAGTGCACAGTTGCCCACGTACAGTTTCACATGGTGTGTGTTTGGGATACAGGTCATAGGAAATTGCAGATTAAATAGTCAACTGAACCCATTAAGAAGAGCAATGTATTCAGACAGAGTTTTTGAAAAACAGACAGAATGACTGACTGACAGAATGACACACTGACACAGTTTCCGTGATTATGTACAGCATACTATACCATGTCATACCAAACATTGGGCCACAGGGGGAGCCACAGCGATCGGTTGCATTTTAGCCATTTTTAAGCATTTTTCAGTTGTTATAGCACCACCCAGTTGCCAGTTAGAGTTAAATTTCTCCAGTCACCTTGAGGCGTCCTGTTCTACATATCTACTTAGATATTGGTCCCTAGATTATGTTCACCCAGTTTCATGCAGATCAGTCAAACTTCCTAGGAAGAGATAGATTTTAAGTGTTTTTCAAAAAAATCAAAATGGCGGAAAATCTGTATAACCTAAAGTTATGGGTTCTTGAGGCAAATTTGTTCCTCATGAGGAGAGGCATCTCTGTGCAAAGTTTCATGTCTCTACGACATACGGGGCATGAGATATGTCCATTCAAAGTTTGCAATCGGTTGCTATAGCGCCCCCCTTTGGCCAATTGATGTAATATTGCTTCATTCACATCCTCCCATGACCCTCTACCACTGTGCCAAATTTCACATGGATTGACCAAGTCAGTGAGGAGAAAAACGTGGAACAGACACACACACAGACAGAGTTTTGGTTATTATATAGTAAGATACAGTAAAGACTGATGTGGTTTTACATCCCCTACTTCCTCCAAAGAAAACCTCAATGTCACTATTAGCATATGCAGACTGAGTAGCTAATGGGGTGATGATGTACTGATGACCTACTTGAGTTAAAAATTGGTTTCCTGTTTTTGAGGGCATGATAGGCACTGGTGAGCAAAGATGCAGCACAAGTAGTTCATAAAGTTGTATATTATCATTCAGCTTTTATTCACCAAGATGAAAAAGTATGGCTAACCTGAGGATTTCTTCCAAACCTGCATGATTGTCCACTCGTGAGTCTTCTTCTGTAGACTTTTAGCGTTGTTGCCATATTCCCTGGAGCCCAACCTGATGTAAGCATGTTTAGACATGGCGACAGCTTTAAGTACTATCTAAAGAGCAGACTCTCCAGAGAGTAGAGCTGCATGATTAATGGATCATTGATTAGTTGTCAACTACTGAATAATTACCAGCTAATGTGACAATCTAGTAATTGGTTTGAGGTCTTTTTTGTGAGTCAAAGACAGTCAGAACTCTCTGATTCCAGCTTCTTAAATGTGAATATTTTCTGGTTTCTTCACTCCTCTGTGTAGTAAACTGAATATCTTGGGGTTGTGGACAAAACAAGACATTTAATGAGGTCATCTTGAGCTTTGGGAAACACTGATAGACATTTTTCATTATTTTCTGAGAAGTTTGTTTTTCCGTGTCCCACTCAGCATGTATCAGCATGTATCTGGGTCACAGGTATTTAAAAAAATAAATAATTGAAGATCCTTATCGAAAGAGATTATGCATGTTATGAGCTTATGTTATTTATTCATTAATTCATTTGCTGTAACTGCTCATCCTGTTAGGCACCGCGGGGGGGCTGGAGCCTATCCCAGTTAACATAGGGCGGGAGGCGGGGTACACCCTGGACAGGTCACCAGACTATCACAGGGCTGACACATAGAGACAGACAACCATTCACACTCACATTCACACCTATGGCCAATTTAGAGTCACCAATTAACCTGCATGTCTTTGGACTGTAGGAGGAAGCTGGAGTACCCGGAGAAAACCCACGCTGACACGGGGAGAACATGTTTGAACCCCCTACCCCAGGTTCGAACCAGTGATCCTCTTGTGAGGCAACAATGCTAACCACTGCACCACCGTGCCGTCATGTGCTTATGTTAATTTAAAAAAACAAAAAAGAAGAATATTGTACAATATATTGTCATTAGATATTTTGTTTTAACACTCAAAATTAGGGCTAGGTGATGTAAAGAAAATCCAGTATCATAATATTTTTTATTAAATACCTCGATATAGATATTGTGCTGATTTTGTGGAGCCTTTAAAACCAGGAAAAGACGGCACTTACAACATTACAGTATCCAAAAACTAAGACGATGTCTAGTTTCATATACCGATATTGCCCAGCCCTAACTCAAATACCGATAACAGGCTCAAAAATTCAGTATTAGTTTAGGAACTTCTCAGATCTGGGCACGTAACTCTGAGTATAATGTCCTCGCACTAGTAGGATTGATGGTCAGAATTACATAAATAAGACCTATCATGTGTGAAACCAGTAATTCTTGTTTCCACAGTGCCATATAATGTGTGTAAGAGTGTGTTAGGCCAGACAGACATAGATATATGAAAGAAAAACTCACAGGACACAACCAAAGACGGTTTTTGTGAATGAATCCATCAGTATTGTGTGTCTGTGTGTGTGTGTGTGTGTGTGTGTGTGTTTACATGCGCACTGAGCGTGTCAAGTCCAAATATCAGTGGGTTTCATCATCCCAGAACAGACTAAAAACCTACTAGACTTGAACCAGATGCCCTTCAGACTTATGTTCCATCCGTCTTTTCACTTCAGCCCCTCCTCCATCCATTCATGGCTGCTATGGGCCTAGTTGTCATGGTTACTGTGTCCTTGCCATCGCTAAGCCCTGATTGCGACTTGTGCCGCCAGGAAGAAAAAGGTTTATGATAAGGCATGTACCCACAAGAGCACAAACACACATACAAAACTCTCACATGTTAAAAGCCCTCAGCAGTCTTTCCATTCATATCATTTTGGCTTTAAATGCATATATACACAGACATACACTCCCTGTCTCACTCACACACACACACACACACACACACACACAGACACACAGACAGACACTAGTACAGTAGTGAGGACTACTCTGACAGAGAGTCAGCCCTGTTCATCATCCACTGTGTGTGCATGGTGTTATAGATAAGTATGTGTACTCAGAAAGGTCTCTGATATTAGAGTCACAAGCTACATCGCTAACCTTTAAAGGCCATCATAACATATTACTTGGATAACTTCATTCTCACGCAGCATGGACGGTTTGGAGAGGATTCTGGCATCAAATTGCACATTGAAGCCGAGTACGAAGGCACAGAAGTGCTCTTTTTGTGAAGATGGAGGCTGGCAAATGTTACCTGGAAGCATCATCCAAAAAATGTTTCCAGCGTGTGTGTGTGTGTGTGTGTGTGTGTGTGTGTGTGTGTGTGTGTGTGTGTGTGTGTGTGTGGCCTTGCTTCTCGTACCAGCTCTTGTCTTACAAAGAGGATGCTGGGAGATGGAGACAGACACAGTTGCCATAGTTTCACGCTTCTCCCTCTCAGGGTCGATTAAGGACAATGTTCCGACCACTTCCTCTCCTTTATAGTTCTCATTAATATGGATGCTGATGGTGTTTATTATCGCTGCTCTGCTCTTTCCTCTTCGCTCTCAGTTTAATAAAAACCTTTGCTGAATTTTTTATGGTTTATTTGTCTTTTCAGGTTCCTGCATTTGTGTGTTCTGCTTTGTTTTTTCCTCTCCCTGTCTCTCATCTGTTTGTCTTTCTCAGCAGTTTTAGGTGTTGCCCCAAGGAGCATGTAACCTTTGACCTCTGTCGCCATGGCAACAGTGTCATATGCAATCCAGGAAATGCAAACCGCAACATATTTCATAGTTAATTTATTAACAAATGAGTTGATAAAACCCTGATCTGTTTATTCCCCCCTCTAGATGAAGACATTAATATTTTATCATCTCAGTGTAACACTCACACCTCGATGTCAATTCCTACAATGAATACACTCCTCCTGGGCTTCAGGATGAATTTTATTCACACTGATTTAACATAGTCTGACATGGCCAAAGGCAGGGCTCCAAGTTTTAACCAGCCAAATGCTTGTAACTGCTGTCTGCGCTGGCCCCATATGTCATATTTCCAGCAGCTTTGGCAAGTAGACGACTCATCTTCATTCACTCTTTTAATTCTAAACACAATTTAGCAGCAACAGTGAGCTTCGTTTGTCCTTCTGCATTTTATTACATTAAGAAGAAAATCTTATTTTTTTTAATACAAGCCTCACAAATCAATTATATAACAATTAGGGCTGGGCAATATAATGATATTATATCAGTATCATTATATGAGACTAGATTATGTCTTGGATTTTGGATATCTTCCCAGACTGCTCTAACTGTTCTCTTATTTGTTTTACTCACTTAGTCATTAAATAAATAAATTTATGTTACTATGTTATTCTGCAAAAATGTCGTGATAGTCAACCCTACAATATCATCACAATATTGATATCAAGGTATTTCAATTTAAAAACATATAGTGAAATTTGATTTCCTTCATATCCCTCAGCACTAATAAAATGGGTCAGATGACTATATGTAACCTAATTAGTCAACCAAAAGATGAACCCACTGTGACCTCACCCTACTCCATAGTCCTGCATGGGTCTGACTTTCAAAAGCTGCTTCCAAGCCAAGATGTGACATGCAATACTGCATCCACCCCACTACCCGCATATATGGACAATTACTTCGGTCAGGAACACTTCAGCCAGGAAGAAAAGAAAACTTGATGTCCATTTGCAGCATTATATTTGGCGGTATGGCTCTGTTCTGGGGCCTCTCTTCCTTTCCTAGGCCCACATAGAAAGCCTCTTCCACGTGCCTACATGGAAAGCCTAAGATGGAGAGAGCACACCTATCTGCCCTTCCATGCGCTTACGTGGAAAGCCTCAGGCGGAGAGAGCACACTTCTCTGCCCTTCCACGTGCAAACAAGGAAAGCTTGAGACAGAGAGAGCAAACCTCCCTGCCCTTCCATGCGCCTACATGGAAACTGAACAGAACAGAGAAGCATCAATAACAAACAGAAATGATACTGATAAGACAGACACATCATGTAAAGGAGGAGCAGGGGTGGAGTCGGGTTGCAAAGCGGCTTGCAGAGGAAGCAGCAACAGTAGGCAGGCCAGAGCAGTTTAAATAGGGCACCCTGAATGAGATTTGCCAATTGGTTGCATAGAAAGGAATCATGTGATCTCCATCAGCTGATGTAGCTGGGATGTGAGCTGAGCTTGACAACATGTCCTGTCTGAACTAATGCTATGCTCAATTTCTGCAGCCTGACTCACACAAAATCCCTCTAGCTTCTCTCGGCTCACTGTTGTGATTTGACAGCCCGCAACTTGACTGTTTTGATTTATTCTCAGCGGTCTCATCAACTTAATCCAGCCACAGCAGGCAGCTGTTTTCAGATAACAAGCTTTGATACACCCTGTTTGTATTACATACCTAACACCAGTCATCAGACAGAAAAAGCTGACAACTATCTGCTGAACATGATGGTGCATTTAGCAGCTAAAGAGATGGATATTTCCCTTGGGAGTTGGTGGAGACCAAAAACAGAGCAAAAAAGAGAGAGAACATTGGAGAGCATGCAGTAAAAACACAGACAGCTCAGCCTATGCCCAGAATATACAGTGATATTCTGGCTTGTCATGGTGTAAATTATAGTGAAGTGTTACAAACAGGAAGGGTTAGTTGCCACCTATCTGGCCTCAGTGCAGAAGATAAAGGCGAGGCTGTCAGGGTGGCAGAGCCCAGCTGGTTAAATATTTCCCACAGATTTATTTAATCTCAAGTGTTGCAGGCAATGGAGCCCATATATCACCATGACTGATAGTCGGATGTGTTTGGAGCAAGACACAAGGTTATGAATAGTGTTTAAGACAGGTTCAGGAAGGATGCCCACAGCAATGTTTTCGTTCATGCCCATGTGTGTTTTGAGTGTGTTTTTGGCAAGTGGCTGGGTTGATATTTAAGGAAAGAGGAGAACCACGAGAGGGAGGAAGCAGGAAGTATTGACTGAAATATGAAGCTGCTATTTCAGACTACTCTGGTCTCTGCGAGGAGTTTGAACTATGAGAACGGGAATGGTTACGTGATGACAGAGAAATTAGAGACGGGTGACGGGAGATAATTGCTCACGCCATGTTATTGTTTGTGTGTTTGCGGGTTGTACTCCTTGCGTGTGTGTGTGTGTGTGTGTGTGTGTAATATGCAGGTTGTTGCTCTGTATTCTATACATGGCGATGTAGAGTGCTACACATTTCCACTGCAGTCAGCCAGCTTTAACTCCGATGACCTCATTGTTTATATTACGAGCACCCACTCTTTCTTCTCTTCCTCTGCCTCATCTATCTCTCCCATGGATCTCTCTCTCCCTCTCTTTTATTCTTTCTTACTCCCCGCTGCCATTTCTGTCCCTCTTTTATTTATTTATTGACCATCGCTGCCACTGTGGATATTACACAAGGCCATTACAGCCTCATGTCAACTGGCCGAGCGCTGAACTGCCTATCATCTTACTGCTACCCTTGCTGGTGATATTAATAGTACAGATGCAATCGCAGGATTTCCTCTAGCATCTGTGCTAATCCTGTAACATCCTCCCTTAACTTGTCTATGGCATGTGATATAGAACTAGCATCTGTTCCACAGGAGACGACATTACAATAAAGTGTTGCAGTTTGGTGCAGTGCATTATGAGGTTGGGTCAGATTAGTCGTAGCTTTATGGTTTTTAAATTGTTTTTGATTACAAATCTGGTTGTTCCTAAAGAAATAAAGACAATAACACAGAAATATAAGTTTAGGGAAATAAAATAAATAAATAAATACAGAAATAAATACAACATTAAAACTGAATAAATACATTCAAAAATACATTTAAATTAAATTAAAAATGAATTCAAATGAAATTAAAAAGGAAAACTAAATAGGAAAGTAAATAAATAGGGAAATTAGTACAGAGGTAAATGTGTAAGGTAGAAAATTAAAACAAATGTCAGGTTGTGTCACCTTTATTAATTTTCTCTTGAACTGTGTGGACCTTGAATTAATGACTTCTCTTTATTAATTCATTCATTAATGCCGAGATTTGTTTTTAATATTATTTTTCATACATTTAATTGCATATTAATTCATTTATCAATTTATTTATTAACTTATTTATTCATATATTTATTTATTTATTTTTTGTTGGTAGCTTCCATCCTCCATAAAGGCTGCACCAAAGAAATTCCTCAAAACAGTGACAAGGCCAAAAAAATTATAGAGTGCGTTTTGTATTTTACACTTTATTATTCTGTAAATAATATTAATAATAAAACACAAAATAAATAATTAAAAAAAACAAAAACATTAAGGAACAGGGCTTTTTTTTTTTTTAAATACGTTACAGAGCTATTCAGTTGGATTGATTTTTAAGAACTTTTAATGTACTTGAAGTGTACACTGTTTAGCTGTATAATCAGATCAGGCCTCCATATCCGCATATGCAATATTAAATAACACAGATTTGGATCGGAGCCAATAAAAATGGATCAAGACATCCGAGGTTTGTACACTTTCTTGGGTGTTGTAGTGTGTGTGAATCAAGGGGTTAAATCCTGGTCTCAAAATTGAAGCCAATGTGGAGGTGCTTTTGAATGGCCAGCAGGGGGCGACTACTAGTTGCGAAAAGAAGTCCAATTGTATGTAAGTCGATGAGAAAATTATCCTACTTCTCACTTGATTTATTACCTCAGGTAACAGTTTTCTAATTAGTTAATGTTCTCTAGTTAAAATCTTCTTCAATATTGCATGTTGTTTCTTTCGTAAATTATGGTCCCATTCAAAGTAAAATAGAAGATAAAGCAGGGTATGCCTTAGGGCGTGGCTACCTTGTTATTGAGAAGTTGCTACCACAATGGTATCCTGAGTCTCTCAGTCAGATCTACCCCTAGTTGGGTCTGGATGCCATGGTGTAATTGGATGAGCAGGTGGGCAGATGGTCCTAAAAAGGATGGGTATTAACCTCAGTGGTGCCCTCCGCCACGAGGTCAAGGATCAAAACATGTTAGCTCACAGTGACACACAGCCTGTGACAAGTCAGACACCACTCACCAAACCCAATGACCTTTTCATTATTCCTTCTTTCCTACATCTACAAATCTTTGTTTTGGTTGTTATGACGTAATGCGCTAAAGAGAGCACTGATTCCAGAAAAAAGACAGTCATCATCTCATGTCATGAATGTCAAGTATTGCTCATACTTCTGACACGCATACACAATCTGTTTCTCATTCTGCTATGTAGAAATAATGTACTGTAGATGAAGCTCTTGTCTCTCATCTCTCGAGGATAACCGCAACCGAACCGGCAAAGTCAGAGATAATCATGTTAAGTAGTGAGGGATTAAGAATATAGTCTTTGCCTGGCTGCTAGTTCTTTGTTCTTAGCCAGCCTCAACCTGAACTTTTTTTTCCCATCGGTTTTTTATGACGTTCTTTAAATCTGTTCTCAGCCTGCCTGCCCCAGGCTAAGCTAGTATTAAAGCACCATGATGGGATGTCTGAGGATTGCACTGGGACCAGGGGAATGTCCAACTGCAGCAAAGCCTCTCCCACTCCTTCCTTCCTCCCTTCCCTCCATCTCACCTCTCCCCTTTTGTGTACCGGCCCTTCAGTCATGGCTGTCACAGCAGGTGTGGCCAGAGGGCAAACAACGTAAGTGAGAGAATGAATTGGACAGGGGAAAGGACAGAATGAAGGTGGACAGATTGTTGGAGCTGTTGGGTGAAGTGGAAAGAAGGTGTGTCACAGGAACAGCCAGGAAAAAAAGATAATAAATGGGACAGGACTAGCTGAATGAATGAGTCAGCCCTTTCCTCCAAAATTAGCTGTCCTTTTTGGTACCTGCTTTCACAGATGATGAAGGGTGAAAAGGGATGGAGACATAAAGAGAGAGACTTTCAAAGACACAACTGTTTGGACAGTCGTGCATAGAAACTCTGAACTAGAAGCTCCTATTTCAGTACGTATGTGTAGACCCTTTTAGGGCTGACGGCACAATAACGTAATTTCATTAGCTGGAGGCAAAACATGACTCTCCACCACAGGGCTGTAGGCTACATATGAGTCTTAATATGTCATCATGTTGTGTTATTGGGAGCTAGAATAGAAGGAGTCACTTACCAGCTGCCACTGCCCGTCAACAACAACAAAGAACTATGGTTAAATGCAAAAATGCTCTCATGTACAGCACACACCTTTTAGCGGGTTAGGGAAAAAAGTATTTACGGTTGTAGGGATGAATAACGTCATGTGTATTAAGGGTTATCATGTCCAACTCATCAGAAGTTGGAGAGGTATTAAGAGGAATATTGGATTTCTCCGTAACGCTAACTTTTTAGCACATTAGCTAGTGTTAGTTTTGATAGCAAAACAAACCAGAGGAAACCGTTCAAGTGTCGTCCTCCTTTGTAAGACTGGCATAGTAGTCAACAACAAAGCTTTCTGTGAATCATCCATCCACTGAGTGAGAGCATACGGGTTGGCCAGTCTGATCCCGTTGGTCAATGTTTACTTATTCAACACTTGCGGTCCCGGAGAGTGAGTGACCTGACATGGTGCGTTCGTAAATTCAGTCTGATGCTCTGCAGTCAGTTTTGTGCCAGAGTGCGCTCCGGCACTCGGAATGAGTATTTCTGAAAGCAGTTCTCGCATTATCTTCCTCCATTGTCTAAAACTAGCCAAAAGAACTAGCTAGCTAATGTCTGTAGTGAACTGTTTTGCCTCCAGCTAAACCCCGCCTACCAAAAAAAGTCATACTGTGTACTAGCAGTAAAAGGGTCTACAGGAAACCGGCAGAGCTGTGGACATACATGCCTCATGCATTTGTTTCTCTATAAAGATAAATCCAACAATGAATCAGTTGATTGGCAGAAAATTTGACTGCAACTAATCTGACTGGGGATGGGAATTAATACGATTTAATTGATACCAATGCCATTATCAGTTCTGCTTATTGGTCTGATTCTTTATCAGCTCCCCTCTTGATCCCTGATTTATTTTCTGTGTGAAAAAAAAGTAGGACCTACGCAGGTTTTAATATCTCTTAGTCTGAACACAGTGAAGCAACTGTCTGAACCTATCTAAAATAGATGAAATGAGAGAATATTTATACAGCCTTCATTTTCATTTACGTTGTCTTTGTCAAATATTAACCTGCAAAGCCTGCCTGTGTCGTGTTCATGTTGTTATTACATTGGATATTTACCCTTAGTGGATGTGCTGTTTGGTTGGGAAGCAGTTAAGTTTAGGACTAGATCTTACAATCCCTTGATGCACATACTTGAGACTATGGCTCCCACTCTGAAATCCCGAGACAGCACTTTTACTCCCACTCAAAGGGTTAAGGTTAGATGGATAAAGAAGTAGGAAAGAACACAGGTAGAAAGAACAAAGAGAGAAAGACAGAGCATAGGAAATCAGAGCCAAGGAGAGACGTCTGTGCATCTGGCGACCGGATCGGTGTGGACAGCCACTCTACCTCCCCTTACTCCTGCATTTTGGTGAGGGAAGAGAAAAGAAACTAAAAGGAGAACTTATCTTAAATCGAGGTGGAGTTTAACTGGTCGATTGTTGTTGCACATACCTGTGATTGTTCGTCAAAGTTGGAGCCATGCTGTGGTAGGAGGTAGGGGTTGGGGGGGGGGGGGGGGGGGGGGGTAAAAGCT
>NC_065519.1:17659569-17707943 GCF_006386435.1 Epinephelus moara
GCGGGGGGGGTGGGGGGGGGGGGGGTGGGGGGGGGGGGGGGGGGGGGGGGGTAAAAGCTTCATTGGGGTCATCAGGTTGGTACCCTCCTTCACTGGTGTTTCGATGATAGGCCCACGACACCTCCAGAGGCCTCATCGGCACCACCTGGCCGGGATCCCAGGTGTGCCCCCCTCTGCTTTTACTCTCTTGAACCCTGCTGTTGTTGGCGGTATTTCAGCGCCCAAGTGGTGTCTTTCCTCTTGATCCATAGCCACCGGCTTGCCTGTTCAGCTGCGCCAGAGAGGGCTTTGATGGCCTGACACTGGGCTTGGCCTTGAGTTCCCATTTTCTTCTTTTCTGGTGACTTGCCTACGAAGCCTCTGCAGCCTGCTTCTACTGGGCCAACCTTCGCTTTCCAGGTGTTGCTCAGTATTTGCTGCCAGCTCATCGTACTTAAGGCTCTTGCGATCATAGGCCTCCTCCACAGCATCCTCCCAGAGCACAGTGAGCTCAGTGATGTAGATGAGGCACAGCGAGGAGGACCAAGGCATGAGGTCTGGTCTGAGGGTAGTAGAGGCGATCTCAGATGGGATGCTGATTCAGATCTGCCAGTAACCTCCAGTCAGAGTGTTGATTATAAATGTATATTAAATGTATCAATCATTAATAAAGCTACTGGACAAGGTGATTAGAAAGCTGTAAAAATATCATGCATTTTCTCATAGTGGATTTATTTTTGATATACTGCCTACAGTATTTTCAAGAGTCTTAGTTCTAATTATGTAATCACAAAATCTTAGTCATAGTCAAGGTAATGCTGCAGTGTACCTATGCAGTGTGTTGCTCCCTCTGTGTGTGTCTGTGTGTCTGTGTGTGTGTGCACTCAGGCAGACAGAGTCTAGTGTAGGATATTTGTTTTCATAGTAATGAGACTGAACCACGGTCGGTTGGATGGATGTTTAGACTGCCCTGTCTCCCTCCATGTACACTAGTCGTTTCTGCTGTCTCCCACTCTGGACTTTCTCATTTTTTCTCCTCCTCTCCGTTCCAACAGTCAGAGCTGTCATAGATTTGAGAACGTGCAGGTGCTGCTGCTGTTCCCTCTTCCTGGAAAGAGGAGAGGCTCCAGTGAGACGAATACTGTAATTGTCTTGTGTTTTTCAGCTCGCTCGCTGTCTAAATGATCTTTTTCGCTACTGTTCACGCCATGATGACAATGCTTTCTCTCATTTTGTCTGTTTTTTTTCTCTTTTACCACATCCTGTCCAGTTTATGTGTCCCTCTTTCGAACCTTTATTGTCATACGAAGCAGGTTAGGGCTCCAAAACACTTTGACAAGCGCTGGCTGTTGCTTAAACCTGTGTGACCTTTGCTGCTGTGCTTGGACGGTTTGTAACAGCAGTCCGGTCTCTGTCACCTCCCGTAGCTCCCCCTGGGCCCCACTTTTTGCCTCCCTTGCTTGTAATTAATGTCAGACCCAACAGTGAGATTTGGAGGAGGCATGAGCTCACAATGTGAACATGCCCTTACTTGGCTACAGCTCCTCTGTCATGGCACTCTTGTTTGGAGCGCTGGCCTGGCTGTAGCCCTGCACTGGCCCCTTGTGTTTATCAGAGACTATTACACCACATACATCTGCTTCCTTGCTGTAAGAGAGAGACACAAGTTACTTAAGTGCCGACTCTAATTACAGCCAGCGCATTTAGTTTAGCCAGATGAGACTCCTAAGGAAATGCAAACTGCCCTTTTCTCAAAAATCTCTCAGATTCCTGACAAGCGTGCATTAGCATTCAAATCAATTTCCTCTCCTTCTCTGGGAGCTCCTATCGTTGCCAACAGAAGCTTGTGTAATCATATAGAGTGCCTTATTATGCAAAGTGAATCTCTGTTTTGTTCAACTTCACATCAAAGTGTGTAAAGTAGGTTAGTAGACGTGTCTGGAACTGCTCTTTGCTCCTGCGACTGTGTCTTTTCCCCGTCTTCCTCCTGTGTTTTTTCCACCGTTGAGAAAACGCTTCCCTAAGTGCTCGGTAGCTCCGTGGTAGAGCGTGTAACATTAAGGCTGAGTCCTTACAGCAGCCCATGTTTGTTTGGCCCGGGCCCTTTGCTGCATGTCATCCCCCTGCTCTCATCTGTTTCCTGTCTCAGAATTCAAAAAAAGCAAAAATCCCTGAGAAAACGCTCCCTAAGAGCCACTTCACGCAGCTCTGTCACTATTTCCTACTCTATCCCCAACAAAACAACCTGTTGCTCATATTAATTTTTACAACTTCACTTCACTTCCTAGTTTCGTGAGCCTGTGTGCAGATTATATCTGTCATTGTGGTATTGCATACAGAAAGTGTGAGCTAACTCTGACACAGAGGCTGTGTATTTGTAAGACCGTGAGTGTCACAGAGACTCACTGACACCAGTGACATGGAAATATCTGGACATGTGGAGGCTCTTATTCCGCACCAAAACCCGCACACGAGAGGCAAGTGGCCACTTTTTTTAAAAAAAAATGTTGTTCATTAACCTCCAGCTGATGTAATCTTCAGTCAGCTGTATGTGTGGTGTGGTGTTTTGAGAGGAGAGGAAGGGGTTTCCTTTGTGCGGGTGGATATGTTGCTAAGCTGCCGTCTCCTCAGCTGTGAAGCAGGAGGAAAGGCAGGAGGACGTGTTTATCTTCCACCTCCTCTAACGCTAAAACACTTTGTAAATGGTTAGTTGTGCTGGCTCACTTAAACGCTTTTCATTTTGCACGTGGAGTCCATTTTCAAGGCAGTGCTAGTGTTCAGCCTTTGCATTTTGCACTAAATACTCAAAACAATAACACTGAAACACTTCACTGAGGCCATTGTAGTAAATCCGAAAGCTGTAAATTAATTTCAGTTTAACACCGTCTAGCACTGTGTTTAAAATGACACCATTAAACTGTCAAATGAGTCCCGAGCGTCTGCGCTCACTCATCCCTGGATAATTTACATTCTATATATTGCCGGCACATTCGTGTGTGATCAGTCAAATGAGTTTGAAATGAGCAGCAGTCGTTCTGGGAAACTGCGAGCAGAAATATATTTAAAATATCGAGAAGAAAGAGAGTGCGATCAGCTCTAGAAAAGAGGAAGTGAGAACTAGGAGGGAAGAGAAGTTTCCTGTCATTAGTGAGGCAACCATCACCACGCTGCCTTTTTCTAAACCTCTCTGTGAGTGTGTGTTTTGTGAGCCTGCAAGAAAACTTTTAATATTTCTGTAAATGTGGAGGAAACCTACTTCATGCAAGTGTGTTCTCTGTTACCCATGTTAACCTCCAACACAACCACCTCCCCTCTCCCAGAACCAGTCTCACATCACCTGGATAGAGAGGGACTTTGCCAGTCTTAGAGCCCAGGTAAGCTCTGACTCTTCTCCTGCACAGCAGCAAAACATCAGAGCTTCTCCTTCACTAAGCAAAGACACATTAAGGCTTCATGTTGCTCACAGTAACATCTCTGCATTTCAACACCCCTTTATTCTTCAATCCCACTATTGCTATAATCAAGCTTTTCCGAGTGTGTGCTGCATTGCAGTGTAATCAGATGTTTGTGAAGCGTACGTCTGCTGACCTAAGAGAGAAGTTGACTCATGCGCTGCTGTATTTAACAGCCTATTCTCTTCCTTTGCTGAAGAAATTTACTGCACAGAGCAATAAAGTGAGCACTTAAGGACCAGTGAGAGCTGTTTTAGGAGACAGGATAAGCAGGAATAGACTATTATGAGGGGGAAGAGAGGGACATGCCCGGCCCCAGACAGGAAAGTCTCTGTCATCCACAGGCAGTGAGTCGTCCGAATCTTCTTTACGCTTCTCATCCTCTCTCTGCGTACAAACCTCTTCACGTCCTCTAGCTTCTGCTCTGTTGAATTGTGGGTAAAGGGAAGTGGTATAGAGCTGGGTTTTGGGGTCAGACCACTTTGGAGGAAAAAACACTGGTAACACAGAAACATATGTGGTGACATGTATGATTCTCAGTCAGGGCTTCAGAAACACCTCTCGTAGCACCTCTCTCCTTTTTTTTCTGTTGTTTCAGTTTCAGTCCACCTCTCTCTCTCTCTCTCTCTCTCTCTCTCTCTCTCTCAGCCACAGATGTGTGTGTGGGACTTGTTGGGTGCAGGACTGTGAGAATAAGCGCAGGCTCTTCCTTCCTGCCCGCTTTGGTTCCAGTTCACTTCAGCTGCAGTCAGTCACTGAGGACACACAGGGCTAATCAGACCTGCACAGAGAGCAATGGAGAGGGGGAGGACAGGAGAGATATTAGAGGAGAAAATGAAGATGAAGAGTTAATAAAATATTACAGCAGAGAGATAGATAAAGGGAAGAGATTTTTTTCCATATTTACTGGATGTCCACAGAGTTAATCCTGACATGAGTGCACAAATGAGTCCGAGGTGAGACTTGAGATGATGTATGGCAGGTAGCACGGTTTGCCTTGTTATGGGCTTAGGTAGGATGATGAAGCACAAGTGTTGGCAATGCTGAGATGGAAAAGGACAAGAGGAAGTTCAACCTGAGCCGCTTGCTGAGCCTCTACCTGTCCAAAAAGAACAAAGTCCTGGCTGGCAGCCCCGCGCACGGTAACAGCTGCAGATCGACACCTGCAACAGACAACAGCAGCACTGCTAACACTTTACCTACGCCGAGGAACCACTGGACGGTAAAGTGATACCTCCTCATGTTGGCATCTTGATAAACTCTGAGTAGTCTCCAGGGAGCTGTTAGTGGCGCCGTGTTGTTGTTAAGCACGGTAATTTTTAAATGAACAAGCAGGGAAGTGGGATCTATTAACGCTGCAAAGTGCAGATGATGCTCGCTGTTATCTGTGGTTGTGTAGAAACAGGGTGCAGCTGAGAGCCTGCATGTTCAACCAACTCTGGTTTCCTGTTGTCAAATAGAGACCCAAGCTGCAGTGGCTGTTTACATTGTATTGCTGAAACTTTATCATTTCCATCACTGAATCATCAGGCTTTTTGTGATTAACAGATAAATGATTTAGTTTCAAGTTGATGCTAATTCATTTTCAGTATTGATTCATCAGATGTTTATTTTTAAATGAATTAATCAGCAGCTTTATTTTTAAAATGTCAGAAAATACTGAAAAATGCTCATCACAAGTTCCCAGTACCCAAAAAGATGTGTTCACATGGCTCGTTTTATCAATACAACAGTCTGAAACAAAAAGATATTCAATAAACAATTATAAGAAATAAAGAAAAGCAGCAAATAAGAAAATGTTTGGCTTTCATCAGTTATCCATCAACTAAGGCTGCAACTGACACTTATTTTCATTTACGGTTAATCTGTCGATTATTTTCGGTCAATAAAATGTCAGTCGGTAATTCCTGCAACCTCAGATGACGTCCTCAAATGTCTTATGTTGTCCATAACCTCAAATATTCATTTTACTGTCACAGCGGAGCAAAGAAGTCAGAAATATTATTGTTAAGATGCTGGAATCATAAAGTTTTGTCTCTTTCTCTAAAAATACTCAAACAGATTAATCGATTCAGTCATCTAATAAACTGGCGATTAATTTATTAGTTGACAACTAATCGATTAATCGTTGCAGCTCTACTGTCAGATTGTTCAGCACTAACTTCATCCATAAAATATCAAAAGTGACAAAAGCCCATCACTTACAGCCTCAAAATTGTGCATTTTATTGCTTATTTTGTTTAACCACTGTCCAAAAAAGACAAACAGTAAGCAGCAAACAACAAAACTTTACATTTGAGAAGATTAACCCAGCAAATATGTGATATTTTTACTTATATAAATGCTCCCAACTGGTGGGTCGCAGTCCAAAAGTGGGTTGTGGGTGACCGCAACTGACTCGTGAACGTGTCAAGCTAGTGAAAAAAGCAGTTTATTTTGAAGTACAGTGAATTTTTGGCTCACAACTTTTATTTTCAAGTGCAGTTCCTGATGTAGAGCGAGCGACTAACAGACAGCTACTTGACAGAGATGGCAAAGTAGCTCGAGGACATGTTCAAATGCAAGTATGACACTGAATTTATTGAACTGTGCGGACCTTGAACTAATGACTAAGGAGAAATCTGGAGCCTGAGGCTGAACCAGTTGGGAACTACTGATGTACACGACTACAGACTGAAATGTTTTGTCTGTTGTTAAAGGTGCCTGCAGAGGACAAAGTCAATTAATCAAAGTGAAGAACAGGAAAGATGTTTTACTTTCCAGTCTCAAATTTTGAGAATTTTCTGCAAATATCTGTGATCCTCGAGGGTTGAAGTAAAAAAACAAAGATGTTTCCCCACCAACCAATCAGTTGAATTTAGTACACTCCCTGCAGGTAACTGTAGCGCTGTGGCTCACTGTATTCACAGGGTGTGAAACTCAGGGCAGTACAAGTACAGAGAACTGAAAAGCCGGTCTCTAAAAAGGGACGTGTTGTTGTTGACATTGTTGATGCTTTGATACATATCTGTAGGGTTTTGTGGGTGAGGCTGACACCAGGTCAGCCATGTGTGTTGATGTGGTGGAGTTGTGAGCAGTGCCGGTGCTCCACCCTGTAAAGAAACTGAGACGTTGTCTTAAAAGTCTCTGGATAAACAGAGAACGTAGAAAGGAACCGCTGGAGGCATGTCGCATTGTTTGAAATGTGCACCGCTGCTGTGCTGATGCTGTTTGTGATGTTGCAGTTGCCATCATTTCCAGAAACTACTTTGGCCAGAACCACAGGGTGTTATCACTCATTCTTACACACACATCTCAATTTTCTCTGTGCTTCCTCTTTCCAAAGTATTTGATTTTGATATAGTGTTATTTACAGACACCTCTGTGAGAGAACTTCTCCTTTTTCACAGCAAACAATCTGACACTTTAGGTCTTTTACACAATCTTCTCGAACATAGTGTCCTCTTTGTTTCAGCCGTTTGTTCAGCGATGACTGACTGCTGTATTAAACTTTATTCCTCTGCTTTGCACCTTTCAGGAAGATGGAGACATCAAGGAGATCAACATCACCCATGTGGTCAAGGAGGGCTCGGAGAAGGCTGATGCCTCTCAGTTTGAACTGCTCAAAGTGTTGGGGCAGGGATCCTTTGGAAAGGTAACTGCTGTCTGTGCTGCTCGCTCTGTCTGATATTGTTCTTTGCACTCTTAGATGTGAAGTCACAAAAAGTGGATTGCGGTTGTGGATGTTATCATGAATTGCGCACCATATGCAACCCGCTATCTGCCCTGTCTCAAGGTCTGATCCAAAAGATATTGCACTAGTCATATTACAGAGCAAACACGGCTATAAAGTTTTGCAGCTGAGTGCAATCTGCCTTTTTTTTCATCCATGTTGCAAAGTATGAATGTCGCCTTTGCAGAGTAATGGCAGAGAGAAAACTTGCAGAGACATTCCTCAAAACTTCAGACTAGGAATTTAAAAATGACAGATATAAACTGTTTTTTTGATTTAATATCCCAGTCTGTCAGCGCGCCTCAGTTACCAGCAAGTCTCTAAAGACGCTGATAATTTACTGCGTGCAGCTGTTAGCGCTGATCTTCGTGATTTGGACTGTGTTTGCAGTGAAGCTCATTTGAATAGACGGAGGCCAATTTTGGCACAGGAGCACTGATATCCAGTTAGGGGTGGATTTCCCCCGTTTGTGGGTGCTTTGAGAATTACACTGATCCTTTTTGTGCAGGTTTAGTAGCTGCAAAAACAAGGCAATCTTTCTGTGAATGCGCTTGTCAGACTCTCAATCTCTGATCTGATGTAAGAGGGTTTTCGTTCTGCTTATGCAGGTGTTCCTGGTGCGAAAGGTGACCCATCCTGATGCCAACCAGCTCTACGCCATGAAGGTCCTCAAGAAGGCCACACTGAAAGGTACAGTAGCCTGTGATGTGCTTGAGTGGTGTCACTACAGTGGGATGATGTAAAAGATTTGAATTTCCTGACCCCTGTCTGTTAACTATGTAAACCTGAGGCCTGTACTATGACGCAGGATTTGGAGTTAGCGAGGTGACTTCAGGGTTAACTCTGGGTTTTCAGTTCTATGAAGCTGGTTCTCTTTTTACCGGAATACATCTCATGCTGAACTGCAACTTCATGGTATCAGATCACAGCCTGTCAACGCCTGTCCTCTGACCAATCAGATCACTGAAAAAAAAAGTATCCATAGACAAAAGTCCAGAGTCTCAGGTAAAAAAGAGCTCACCTACATGTTGTTACAGGTCAGTAGAATCATTTCATTGTTGCAGGGCTCTGCTTCCACTGGTTTTAAAACAAACGGAGAGATAGTTTGCACACTAATGCAAAGTTGCAAAGTTTTGCAAAGTTTATTTTAGTCTGTGGAGATAGTGTTGCTAATTTACACCCTGATATCATCACTGCAGCTCAAAACAACATCAGACAATCTGTGTGATGAGAACTAGGAAAAAAAGATAATATAGAAAATAGAGAAAAATAATCCACACACTGTTAACTGGCTCCTGTTATTATAAATGCTACATGTGGGTCAGATAGATGTCATCGGTCATTAACTATAGGCTACTTTTCCACTCTTTACTTCAGCAGCAGAAACAGTCTGGCGTTACGTTAAAGTGTTTCATGTGATATATTCAGAGTAGTTTCGTCATCTTCCAACTAAATAGTAAAATATACTCTTTACTGCCACGTCTCCACCGACGGTGTATTTTTAGATATTATTTTCAATATTTCTACATTTTCCATTATTAGATTACAGAGTATTATTTACATCCCACGCCACTGACATTTTACTGTCTCATAGTCGCAGACACTTTCAGTACCGTTTCATCTCATAGTATGAAGCAGCCTACTTCATTTATGGTTTTGATGGTGTCTCCGGTAATTAACACCCCCACTTTCTCCACATGAATGCGCTTGTGGTTGGATGGGAAAACCCAGAGTTGACTGAGCTAGTTGATAACCAGCTTTGTGGTGCCGGTTATCCAGATGGCCAATGTTAGGGTTAGTCAAGCCAGATAAGGAAAAGATATCCTGGGTAAGTTGAACTGGCTTTGTAGTACAGGCCTCTGTTCTAAAGCACACCAACAGGCTTATCATTGCATTAATGATAGTGAATTTTATGTATTTATTAAGTGCTGAAACAATTAGCTGATAGTCAAAAAATTAATCCACAGTAAGTTTGATAACCAAATAAGCAATTTGAAGTCGTCACTTTAAAGGTGTACTATGCAGGATTGTAATAACTGATCGTAAACACGCTCAACGGCAAAAGTGAAAGTAAAAGCCAACTCCAGATTCACTCTTGTTTGGCACTGTGTCTCTCTGATGCCTGCTGCTTACGGTCTGGCCCCTGCTCACTACCTGCTGTGAAGCTGCACCTACTTAGGGCAACAAAAAAGATTATTGTGGGTGTATCAGTACAATGGACAACCAAGAAAGGTCTCTCCAAGAAGGAGATACCTGCACACCAGTGGCGGCTGCTGGTCTTTCAAACAGGGGAAGCTCACTTTAAGTTTACATCATAAAATTTGTCATATTGTAGCGAGGCAGTAACTTATAAAAGGAACATTTTATTGAAGCCGTTTTTCAACCACAGTCATGCCATAGAACCACAGATTTTCAGATGGGTTTAAACACCTGAACTGAACTGTACAAACAGTGAAAATGGGCTATATTGCTTATGGAAATAAGGAACGGCACTCTGTCAGAAGACTCCACTCGCAAATATCCGAATGGGACTGAGCTCGAAATGTGGAGCGCTGTCAATCACAAAGGGGTTCCGCCTTTTAGACAGTTCCTCCAATCATCAGGCATACACCGAGCGTCCTCTCCCGCCTTTAGACGCTTTGCTTAACTAAAGACTGATGTCTTTCTCCCTGATTTTGTGTTTAGATGGGCGGATAAAATTTCAGAGTTTAAAAAAACTCCCTATGTTGCAGAACCAATAGTAAATCCGCAGGGCGGTCCTTCGGTGGCTCGCTGAACTCTTGTGCTCGTAAACATAGTCCGACTAGAAATATGTGCAGCAGTACAAAATAGCTCAAGTCGCTGTAAGTCCTTCATTTCCACAATCTTGTGGACTGAGCACACGTTTGATAAAACGGAGTTAAATCTCTCGGCATCCATTTTCAAGCTCTCTGTGTGTTTGTGTCCTTGCAGACGAGAAAAGGGGGAGCGCACATTTCCGCGAGGGCGTGTCCTTTTAAACAATGCAAAAGGCGTTGCTTTGTTGCCGGCCGTTTTCTCCGGTGTGTTAAACACACTTAAGAAAGGAGAAGAAAAAAAAAAAAAGAAAGAAGAAAGGAGTGTCTCCAGACTATCAGAAGGCGGAGATCTCTGATTGTCTGGTGGCGAGACTAGCTCAGCGCTATCTCACAGGAATGCTTGGAGGCTCTGCGTCCACCATGCTGACATGGGAATGTATGACAGGGAGGTCGCGTTTGAAAACTGGTGATAATCAGCTGACGTTTGAACATCATAGTCATGATGTGAAACGCATCCTAGCGCACGTTTAATGCAATGTAAATTCTTATTTTAATGTAAATTCAATAGTGCATATTTGATTGTCTCAGAGCAATCGCCCCTGCCGCACAGCAATGCAACTGGGCTGGACAGCCACAAAAAGATTTACAGACTGAGATCAATGCAAAAAAAAACACTTCAATTTATTTAGGACATCCATGCACAAAAAGCAAAGGGGCACAAAGTGCAAAAAATAATTAAAAATAGTTAATAAAAACAGCAGCAAACGTTTCAGTCCTGGAGTATCGTTAGTGCTGAAACATTTGCTGCTGTTATAATTCACTTTTTAAAAATTGTTTGTGCAGGGTTGTCCTAAATAATTGGACTTTTTGCATTGATCTCAGCCTGTGAACCTTTTTTTAGTGGCTGTCCAGTCCAGTTGCATTGCTGTGCAGGTATCTCCTCTGCCGAGAGGAGCTATTTTCTCACATCGATGATGAGAGCAAACATTTGTTGCAACCATGTATTTATTGCCTTTATAGAGCTGCAGCTTTCTTAGCTTCAAGTTCATGTTGGACTGTTTTTATAAAAGCTTTCTCTTTGGTTTCTGTGGTGATTTCAATGTTTGTTTTGAAGTGGCAGTACCCTCAGTTTCATGTAAAAGGGTGTATCTTTTCCTGTAACTCATGGGGGACTATATAAAGTCAGAGATTGTAAGCACACGACCACAGCTTGCAGTGGATTTTTTTTTTTAACTTTGCGTACAGGTGGTCTCTCAGTAAACGTCGGGGTGTCAGATTTGTGCACACGGGCCCCAACAATGATGTGGTTACTTCACAGTGTGCAGATGTAGAGATTTTTTTTTTTCATCTTTAAATTCTATTTTTGTTGGCATGAGAATTGAATGTAAGAGTATAAACTGGTTTCACTTTACTCACTGTTCAGAGTGCACAGCTTCCACACAGTCCCACGCTGACACTCTGCGTGGCCCCCGACAGCCTCTGCGATTATAAACCAGCAAAGTATTGATCCTGACTTTATTGTGCAGCCAACCTGAAACCAAATTTTGCAAACCTAATTCATCCATGCCGTTTCGAGACCGCACTGAGTAAAGTGAAAATTGTTGGAGGGCTTTGTCAGCCTACTTTTCAATATTAAAGTTTCATACATCCGCGTTTAACTCTGGGCTCTTGTTCATCCTTCAGTGAGAGACCGTGTGAGAACCAAGATGGAGAGAGACATCCTGGCAGACGTCAACCACCCATTTGTTGTCAAACTGCACTATGGTGAGTCAGCCCGAAGCTTTTTTATTTCATTTTACTTTCCAAACCTAGGAAATATTGGATCTACGATTTCACGCCTGTCTTACTGCTTTAAATCCCAGAAACTTTCCTCAGTAATGTTTCCTGACGTACTGTTGAATCATATTTGAGTGAAACGTGTGTGTTTGTAGCATTCCAGACTGAAGGGAAGTTGTACTTGATCCTGGACTTTCTCAGAGGAGGCGATCTCTTCACTAGACTGTCCAAAGAGGTGAGAGTGATGCACTGGATTTTGGTGTTTTGCTAGCCTTGAGTCCAAAAGGTCCAGTCGTTTATCGCACTTGATCTGTCCATTGTCTCGCTCTTGTGATGTTATTCTTTTTCATTCATTCATTATCTCTTCTCATGTGTCTCATGCCTCCCAGGTGATGTTCACAGAGGAGGATGTGAAGTTTTACCTAGCAGAGCTGGCGTTAGGACTGGACCACCTCCATAGCCTGGGCATCATTTATAGGGACCTCAAGCCTGAAAAGTAAGAGCAAATGGACACACTCAACACACAGAAACACATGTAAACAAAAGATGAACCAAAAGATGAACCATGAGTCTTGGATCCAGAGCCATCTGGACAGTCATGTGACAGACAATAGCAACCTCTCTCTTCAATATTTTTAGACTGCACAGGCCATCAGTAAGAAAATTCCTCGAACTTGGCACAGTTGTACATTTGTAACGCCAACTCTCATCTCATAAATCCCCAACTGCAACTTTCTTGTAGTCTTTGTGGAAAATCTGTTATCTGTGCTGCAGTGCTCTCTGAAGAGGCTTTTATTTGGAGTAGTCTAAAGCAGGATTTGTACTCGTGTGGCAGACCCTACACCGTAGCCTACACCGTTGTGAGCATTTATACTTGTGCGGTGGTGTGCCTGTGTCACTCTGCAGTTACACCTCCAAAACACTGGTTGGCGACGGAGGTTTCTGTGAAGTGCTGTAAAGTTTAGTTGACTCAAAACACACATTAAACACATATTAAACACACATTAAACATGACTTAATAGAGACAGTTTCAAACACAAGTACACAAATCAGCTTAAACTCGCAGCATTCACAGACAAAGCACTTGTCTTTTGCTGGACACATTTTCCCCACAAATACAACATGCTAACGTTATTAGCACAAGCCTATGGCATTTTAAATTAAATTAGCTTAGCCGCTAGCGATCTTTTCCTCTTCTCATATAAAACCAGGGACAACTGCAACATTTAGAAAGATAACGATACATAATTTAGCTCCGTTACAACTCACAAAGTATACCAACAAAGCGACTGTCTTATACTAAACATGTTTCCAAACAAATACAACATGCTAACGTTATTAGCACAAGCCTATAGCATTTTACATTGTATAAATTCAGTACAGCTCTGTCGGTGATAAAACGTCAGAACAGAGTCACATACCTGGATTCCAGTGTCTTTAGCATGTAACAAAAGCCTTTGTTTTCAGCAACACAGTATAGACGCAGATCTTTGCACAGGAAGTAGGTCATGGACTGTGTTGCTTTCTTCGCTCTCTCAGTTGGAAGGTAACGTTAGTTTTGTCAAGTTAAGTGTGTCCAGTGTCGGTTGGTTTTTTCGGTAGAGGGAGTTTAGTGTCAGCTTGGCCGTCAGCAGCTAACGCTATCTCTGGATGGTGGCGTGTGAGGTGAGCCCTCATGTTCATCGTATTCCCAGAGTATTTTATTCTCATATGACACTGCTTGCAAATCGCATGGGTCATATCCAAGTCCTTCTTTTCTTCCATGTTAAAAAAATCCAAAATAAGTCCGGATGTTTGATTTAAATACCGACTGCGCATTTCTGATTTGTTTCTCCGGTGGCTCCATTTTGTTTTAATGAACTTCCTGCCAATTGCCGCTGACTGAGACCTCTGCTGACCTCACCAGCACCATCTAGTGGACCAAATAAGCAATTGATTTTATTATTCTAGTACAAAAAGTTGTATCAAAATGTGTATTTGCAAAAATGTATAGTGTAAAAGATCGATGCTTAGCGTCCGTGTATCGATACAATATTGCCACGCAAAATATCACGATACCATGCTGTATCGATTTTTTTCCCCATGCCTAACAGTGATGAGGTTTTTAATCAGACAATCAGTTTATTTGTCACATGGTTTTACACAAGGCAGTCCAATCACCTCCTCCGAACTGTGCATTGCAGTAAGCACCTTATTGTTTCCTTGACTGCTCTTCTTACATTGTAGGCTTCTGCTTTCTAATTGTCCATGTTTCCAGACTGCTGCCTTCAGTTGTAGGTTGCAGTGTGTTTGTTTGTGGCGTCCCAGATGGCTGTGGCAAATCCATTTCTGTTCAGCGCTTGGAATTAAAACAAAACATTGCTATCGTACAAGTTATTCCATTGTATTGAACTTTAAAGGGACCCAGTGGAGTTTTCAATTTGCACTTTGAACAATTCTCATTCCTCACCAAAACGCCTCGTGTGTGTCCCTCAGGCTGAACAAACATTTTGACTGCAAACCTGCCTCATTAAACATTCGCGAAACCTTTTCAAGTTTTGAACCCTGTCTTGTTTACATCAGCTGTCTTCCGCATTTTAATTGGGACGTGGCTACTTTTTATGGTGCATTACTGCCATCAGTTGTTGATATACATTCTTCAGCCTCTGCAGTACCCCCTCGCTCATAGTGTGCAGTGCTGCTAGGACGGTTATTATCATATTGTAAAGGTTATTATTATATTGCAAGCAGAATGTGCGGTACGACATGTCTTAATGAGTGAATTAATTTGACGTTTCTTTCTTAAAGCATTCTCCTGGATGAAGAGGGACATATCAAACTCACAGGTGAGCCTTCTACTTCTTCCTTCACACCCAGTCTCTCTATCAGGGACGCACACAATCACACCCACACACTTTCCTCTCCTCTACCTCGATGACCTTCATTACTCACAGTGGTGTGACAGCCTTATCTCGCTGACTCCAGATATCCTCATGCATATGGGCCTGTACAAGTTAATTATTACGCTTTATCTTCTCGGTCTACCTCTATCGTCATCCATAATCACACCACTTATTTACTCCCGGGTCCTGCTACCATTGAACCGAAGGTGACCATCGCAGATTTTAGAGAGGCAATTATAAGAAGTCACACTGAGGGAGAAATGGACCAGAAGGAAGTGCTGTGAAATAGTGTTTATTAGATTGAGAGGCAGGTTTCTTTCTCTCCTGTCTTACCTATAAACTTACTAGTTACTGAATTAACTGTCACAGGGTGAGGCTGTGGGTGAAGTAAGAGCACGGGGACAGATTCTCTGTGTAACTTGATCCACTTTAATGTCCGAAAAAGAATGTAGGACAACTGATCATCGACAACAATAGTGGCATCTCACCTTATATATATCACTCTGCCAAACATAACTCTCATTACCTGCACATTCCCAATTTAACATAAAGAGCAAAATAAAATATGTGAACAATAGTTAACATTAAATTGTGTAGATGCAAAATAATGAACAGAGGAAAACAGTGGTTAGCATTGTCACCTGACAGCAAGAGGATTGCTCCACCATGGGTGGAGGTTTAGAACCCCGGGGTGTGAGTTTGCATGTTCTTCCTGTGTCAGTGTGAGTTTTTCTCCAGGTACTCCAGCTTCCTCCCACACTCCAAAGACAAGCAGGTTAATTGGTGACTCTAACTTGGCCGTAGGTGTGAATGTGAGTGTGAATGGTTGTCTGTCTCTATGTGTCAGCCCTGTGATAGTCTGGTGACCTGTCCAGGGTGTACCCTGCCTCTTGCCCAATGTCTGCTAGGATAGGCTCCAGCCCTCCGCGACCCCTAACAGGATAAGCGGTTGCGGAAAATAAATGAGTGATGCTTAAAGGGATAGTGCACCAAAAAATGAAAATTCAGCCATTATCTACTCACCCATATGCCGAGGGAGGCTCAGGTGAAGTTTTAGAGTCCTCATAAGAGATCCCAGGGGAGAGTGGGTAGCAACACAACTCAACTACATTCAAACGTCCAAAAAGACATAATTGAAACCACAAAATATCTCCATACTGCTCGTCCGTAGTGATCCAAGTGTCCTGACACCCCGACATAAAAAGTTGTTTGGAAAAACGTCATTTGAACTCTGTTTTTAGCCTCATTGTAGCCTGCAGCTCTAACTGCCTCTCTGTGCACCGCACTCATGTGTGCGCGCTTGCACAAGACCGTGAGACATGGGCACCGCATTCATGTGTGTTCACGTGCTTTTCGCTTTTGCTGGGTACAGAGAGGCAGTTAGAGCTACAGGCTACAATGAGGCTAAAAACAGAGTTCAAATGACATTTTTCCAAACAACTTTTTATGTCGGGGCTTCAGGACACTTGGATCAGCACGGTCGAGCAGTATGGAGATATTTTGTGGTTTCAATTATGTGTTTTTGGACGTTTGAATCTGGGGCACCGTAAACCTCCATTAGGTGGAGTTGTGTTGCTACCTCCTCTCCCCTTGGATCTCCGTAAGTGATGTGAGGACTCTAAAACTTCACCTGAGCCTCCCTCGGCATATGGGTGAGTAGATAATGGCTGAATTTTCATTTTTGGGTGCACTATCCCTTTAAGACAAAATTAAAAGTGCTCTAGTGTTGTCAGTTTATTGATACATACGAATATTTTGAATATCTGAAACAGTTTCAGTACTCATCCTCTGCAGTGGCGATATGTTTGCTACAGTCATTCTGCTTTTCTCTGCTACTAACCAAGAAAAGTGGTCGTCATCATGTCTTGTTGTATTTATCTTTTAATAAACATTTTGACTTGTATGCCTGCAAGGTCAATTTTCCCCACAGTATCGAAAATGGTACAAAATATCAATATGTTTCAAGGTATTGCATCAAAGTTAGACGTTACATTATCATGTCAACACTGAAGTGCTGTAAAATAAGTGACCAAAGATGCACATTAGTCATATTAGATTTTGTGTATATCATTTAGAATAACACATTACAGTAGGGTGCTGCACTCAGATGCTGGGTAGTGATGAGCTGACTGTGTCCTGTGGTGTGTTTTCCAGATTTCGGTTTGTGTAAAGAAGCCATCGATCATGAGAAGAAAGCTTATTCCTTCTGTGGTACTGTTGAGTACATGGCACCAGAAGTTGTGAATAGGCAGGGACACGACCACAGTGCCGACTGGTGGTCATTTGGAGTACTGATGGTGAGCTGGATCATTTTAAAGCCTTCATTCTCATGTGAAACTCAAATGTTCTACTGCACCTGTGTCTATGAGCGAACATGTAGATGACAGTTATATGCTCTGTCTCCCAGTTTGAGATGTTGACTGGAGCGCTGCCATTTCAAGGGAAGGACCGCAAGGAAACTATGAACCTGATTCTGAAGTGAGTATTCAGCAATCCGACACAGAAGCCAGTAGTCACATACTGTTGCTTTTGAAAGTGCCTTGAGCTGCGTGCCGTCTGTCTCTCCCTGCAGGGCACGTCTGGGAATGCCTCAGTTCCTGAGCGCAGAGGCCCAGTCTCTGCTCAGGGCTTTGTTCAAGAGGAACCCCGCCAACAGACTGGGTTAGTGTCAACTCATGAATATTATGTTCACCAAAGGCAACATAAAGGCTGTGTATCTTCATATATGTGTCTCTGGTTGAGATTTTACTGTTGTTTCTTTACAGGGTCTGGTGCTGATGGTGCAGAGGAGATCAAACGGCATGGTTTCTTCTCCACCATAGACTGGAATGTGAGTGTCTGAGGATATTTTAATATATGCGCAGTAAAAAATGCAGAGGATTTTCATTCAGAGCAACCACTGATCTTTGTGGGAGGAAAACCTTCAACTATGTGCTGTATTTGAAATTTGTTTATTCCTTTTAGAAACTCTTCAGAAGAGAAGTAAAACCTCCGTTCAAACCGGCGGTGGCTCGTCCAGATGACACCTTCTACTTTGACTCAGAGTTCACCTCCCGCACTCCTAAAGGTCAGAGAGCTGCATGTTTACTATTATGCCTACCAAATGTGACAAGACTCTGAAAAGGGTGCGGTTCGTTTGGGCAGGTGTGAACACAGAAATCGCACTCGAGTGCGCACCAAAACAACCACACCCAGACCTTCTTGAAGAAGTGGTTTCGGCCTGGTTACAAACAAACTCTGGTGCAGTTTGTTTGTGGTGAGAACGTGTTCCGACCTGGATCTGAACCAACTGCAGTCACATGACACATTGTTTGGGTTAAACATGAGCATGTTACAGTCCTGGAGGATTATTAATGTGCACCTCCTCCTGTACTGCCTTAATATGCAGCACATCCAATGCATCAAAACATTGTTTTCTAGTTGGAGCCGCGCCTCGTTTTCAAACTGTATGGTTTGACTAAAATGAACAATGACAGCAATATAGTCCACGATGACCAGCGCTAAAATCAACCTGCGTAGTTGTCCCTCCATTGTGACATTAGAAAGTGTCACATTTATCTTGCAAGTGTACTCTTCTTCAACGTTTTGTTTACTTCCTGGATTTTTCCCATGGAAATTCTGACCAATCAAGAGCAGCTTTCTCGCGCAAGGCATTTGCTCTGGTCCACTTGTAAATTTACAAGCTTGTCTAGAGTTGGCTAGAGCATAAATGCTGCCGTGAGAACACGAACCAACTCTAGGCAATTATGCAACTTTGTAACAAAATTAGTCCCTGATTTGGACCAAAGCAAGACGACTTTTGGTCTGAAAGCACCCTCAAAGATAGTGTCAGTTTTTAATCACAGGCTATGAGATTTTTAAAGACTGGGGAATTTACATGATTTGCAGGACTATAACTACATTTCTCAAGATTATCTCCCATCCTGCTCCAGGTGGAAAGTATTACACCAAACTCCCTGTAAGAAATGTGATGTACTAACAATTCCTTACGTGTCCACAATAGGGCTGCAACGATTACTCGACTAATCGATGACTAATCGACTATTAAAATAATCGGTGACTGTTTTAGTGGTTGACTAATCGGTTTGAGTCTTTTTTCATACAAAAGTACTATAAAAGAACCCCAAAATTCTCTTGTTGCAGCTTCTTATGTTCAAATATTGGCAGCTTTACACACTCTCCCATGACGGTGAACTAAAACCCTTTGGCGTGATTACGAAACAAGACATTAGATGACATAATTTTGGGGTTTGGGAGAGACAGGCCGACATTTTTCAACATTTTAACACATTTTACGATAAAATGATTGGTCGACTAATCGACGAAATGATCGACAGATTAGTCAACAGTGAAAATAATCATTAGTTGCAGCCTTAGTCCACAAAGACCCATAACTCCAGATATTCACTCGGCATCAATATATTCCATACAAATAACTGTATTTGCATACAAACTTTACGTTTTGAATTTGTCATCTGAGCTCTCCTCCATTTCCACAGTACAGGAGAACCAAGACATGTTCACCTCCTTGAGTACCCCACATGTTTAATGTATACCCATTTGCTTCTTGGGTGGTGCTGGAGAGAGCGCAGCTATTGGTTGTTGAATATATTCACATCATTGAACTTGAGTACTTGCATGAGCCAAGTAAAAAAACGTACGATAATATTGAACATGTTTGATTTTGTCAGAAAAGCAAGATGAGAAAAAGACTGACTTAAGACAGTTTGGAGTTTTATGACCATCTTAAACCAAGCGCTCTAGATCACTGGAGCGTGCACCAACTGAGGTGAAACTCATTGTCTGCAACAGTGAAATCTCTTGAAAAGTTGTTTGGTGTTAGGCCAGCATTAACCGACTCCATGTCTATTTCCTTCCTGAAAGCAGTTCAGTGGAAGTATTATATTTGTCCTCTCTCAGCTTAAAAAAAAATCAATAGCGGACGTTTTTTAATTTAAAGGAGACACCAGTGTGACTACGGCAGCACTAAGATGCAATAACCCTTTATTATAGCAGTGCTCATTAAACATACATAAGCTTGAAAGTGGGGTTTATTGCAATTCGCACATTTGAATACGTACATCTCTATAACATCACTTCCAGTGCATATAACTATAACTTTTTTTAATACTTGACTTTCCTCACTATCTTCCAGACTCCCCCGGCGTGCCCCCCAGTGCTGGAGCTCACCAGCTCTTCAGAGGCTTCAGCTTTATTGCGTCGACTCTGTTGGAGGAGGAAGATTCAGTGGAGAAGGTCAAGCCCCCGCCGCACCCAGTGGTCCAGGTCAGAATAAGTTGTTGCTTTTGTGTGTTTCTTTTCATTTGAACTACCTACCAGGAGATCCACTTTCAAACAAGCTTAAAAGTCTAGTGATTTCCTCCCTTTTTCAGTCTTGTGTTATCACTGACTACACAGCTATCTAAAGAAAGAAGGGGAAAAGACAGATGTGCAAAGTAGACAGAGAAAAAAGGGAATGAAATGGATTAACAGAGGTGCCTTCAGATCCTCTTTTCATGCCTGAAAGGAACAGTAATTAGCTCTGTGTGCTAGATTGAGAGAGACAGTTTTACAACGAGCAGGAGAAAAAGAAAAAGTAGATTCAGCTCCCTTTGGAGAACCACTGACATCCCTTTACCTCATCAGCTTTGTCAGTTAATACCTTCGCTTACATCCGCTCTTCTTCCTCTGCAGCAGTTACACGGGAAGAACCTGCTGTTCAGCGACGGCTACATACTGAAGGAAGACATCGGCATGGGCTCCTTCTCCGTCTGTAAACGATGCGTCCACAAAGCCACCAACACAGAATACGCTGTCAAGGTATGAACACGCATACAGACATATGACTTGATACCACATAATGGGATGGTTAAACCCAAAGTCAAAAATACACACTTTCCCTCATACCTGTGGTACTTTTTATCAGTCTAGATTGTTTTGGTGTGAGTTGCCAAGTGTTGGAGATATCAGCTGTTGTAATGTCTGCCTTCTCTCAAAGATAATGGAACTAGATGGCGCTCTGCTTGTGGTGCTTTTTTTCCATATTTTATATTAAATTTACATCTCAAAAAGAATATTACATATAAAAAACAGACGAACAGACATACTAGACCCACATACAAAAAACCCACCCAAAAAACAAACAAGAATAGGATACATTTTGTTGATCTTTTCTGTGGAGTAATGTTATCTATGCATGACTTAAAACTGAATCAACTGCAGTCTAGCATTATTTGAGCTTAGATGGATCCTCTTCATCCTCTCATTCCACACCTCCTCAGTGAACTCTACACCAAGATCTGCCTCCCATGCAGATTTGATACGGTTTGATGAAATAACAGTCACATGACAGTCACCGTGCAGAAGGAAGCGTGCATCTACTCATGGATAAGAGGCTTGTGCTTGTGATAGCGCAAGAAGCAAACATTAATGGCATCCTCTTCAGCTGAGCTTTAACAGTTTAAGCCTAGTTCACATTACGCGATTTTCACCACGATTTGTCGCAGAGGATCTTGAGAGCCACCTTGGGTCGGCGGTGAGTCAGCAGATAGTCTGCCACGACGAGTCCTCGTGTGAACAAGCCTGCGAGCATGTCGCCCCCTTGTCTGCGACTGAGACTGGATATCTGGCTAGAAAACTGGTGACACGACAGCACGCAGGAGGACGGAAGAAATGTGAGGAAGACAAGCCGGCAACAGGGTTGCCAGGTCCGCTTATTAGCTGCGACTTTGGGCTTGTTTTTTTGTAAAGTTGCTTACAAATATTGGTAGTTGCGGGTTGCAGTTTTTTGTTTCTAAAGTGGAGTTGCTTATTTGGGCTTGCTTTCTAAAAGCCGCCTTTCTCTCTCTATATATATCTGTCACTTCTTTTGGGCGTGTTTCCATAGCCCTGGTTGCTTGTTTCTCTCCCATGATCTGGCAACACTGACAAGCCGGCAAGCAACAACAACAATGGCTGCGTCCACAGGATCACGGGGAGCGCGGCCCTGGAAGCAGATCTGATTCAACACTGGGAAGAATATCCATGCCTTTACCATGTGTCGTGTCCAAGTTAAAAAACGTAGTTTGGCGACGTCACCGCGTTATCTGGGGCTCTGTCGGCGAGGGCACAGTGGAGAAATCTTGTGGTTTGCACACACAGGTCGTAACGCAGTTGGCGAGACTCCCGCTGACAGAAACACATGTTGCCAGGTATGAACACTCAAAAGATTTCGATAGTCTCTGCGACGCAAAATCAGGGTGAAAATCGTGTAATGTGAACTAGGCTTTAGCTAGCTCAGTGGTGCTAGGTGAGCTAGTAGTAGATGCACGCTTCCTTCGGTATGGTGAAACAGTTGATGGGTGTAGTTTGGTAGAAAGTAAATAGTTCCGACATGAAACTGCTCACAACAAGGTCTGTGGATTATCTTGAGTAACCAGGTCATGATTTCTGGAAAGAGACATTGCTGTTGAGTTTTTCAAATGTATTTTTTTGGCGCTTTGAGCACCACAAACAGAGTGCCATCTACATCTATTATATTTGAGAGAAGGCAGACATCTCTACGGCCGATATCTCAAGTTCACGGCAACTCGCACCGAAACAATCTAGACTGATTTACAGCGCTACAGGTAAGAGGGAAAATGTGTATTTTTAAGTCTTGAAATATTAACTTTTCATCTCTGTTTTTGTGATTGACAGATGATTGACAAGACCAGTACAGACCCCTCAGAGGAGATTGAGATTCTACTTAGATATGGACAGCACCCCAACATCATAACACTGAAGGATGTGAGTATAATAGCATGCACTCATATCACAGTAGTGTTTGCCTAGGGCGGTAAGTGTGCTGAATGTCACAGCTGGTGATATGATAATGTGTATGTTTCTGTCTCAGGTGTACGACAATGGTAAGCAGGTGTTCATGGTGACGGAGCTGATGCGTGGAGGAGAGCTGCTGGATCGGATCCTTAAACAGAAGTTTTTTTCGGAGAGGGAGGCCAGCGCTGTGCTTCATACCATCACCAAGACTGTAGAGTACCTGCACTCACAGGGGGTGAGGACACTTAGAAACACTAATGGTGCCAGTGTCTTCTGGGGACACAAACATCTGCATGAAGCTCAAACCAACCCCTCTCTTCTGTCTGTATCACTCCCTCCTGTTTTGTTCCGTCCTCCAGGTGGTGCACAGAGACCTGAAGCCCAGCAACATCCTCTACGTTGATGAATCAGGGAATCCAGAGTCTATCAGGATCTGTGACTTTGGCTTTGCTAAGCAACTGCGTGCCAACAACGGCCTGCTGATGACCCCGTGCTACACCGCTAACTTTGTAGCTCCTGAGGTGAGCCGAGTCACTTGTCAGTCTCATTCCTTGAATGCTGTTGAAACTTCACAGTGTTAGACTGTTGCATTAAATGTGAACCTCATTATAGGTGTTGAAGCGTCAGGGCTACGATGAAGGATGTGACATCTGGAGTCTGGGAGTCTTACTGTACACCATGCTGGCTGGGTGAATACCAACTCTTAAACCTTTTTCTTGACAGTTTTTTCTTTCTCGCTGCTCTTCATACTCACTCTGTGATCTGTCTCTTTTCCCTCCACCAGTTTTACTCCATTTGCCAACGGACCTGAGGACACTCCGAATGAGATCCTGAACAGGATAGGCAATGGTCACTTCAGTCTGACTGGTGGCAACTGGGACACTGTGTCTGAGGCTGCCAAGGTAGACCTGACTGGCACAGGGGTGTGATTTATTCTAGGGGAAGAGAAGACATGTCGCCCTTCAGTTTCTCAGTGCAAAAACAAAAAACAATGTTATATATAGAAACAAAACAAGAGTAACTGTGCACACTAGAACCACATGGAAACAGCACCCCATCAAGCTCCCAGTCCCCCTTTAAACTCTCCTGCTCTCATTCAAAGCAGTTAATACCCTTTTTCCATTACCACTTTCGGTCGCACCAAGTCAAACCATGCTGCACCAATTTATTTTTCAATTATCAGTTAAGGCACACTGTGCCGGTCCAAGATGCACCAGAAATAGACCTTCTCTGGGGCAGGGCCAAAAGCCGGCCAGCCACCCACAAGTGGGTAATGGTGACGTCTCGCCAACCACAGCCAATCCCTGATGACCCCCCTTCTCCCCCTGAAATAGGCGTTTCTGTTTGTGTTTGTAGCTTCTAACTGAATCTCTGGTTTGAAGTTTAGTTTCTCTCCTGCATACTGTTTTATCGGTGTCTCGTGAAGTTCCTGCTAATGAAAACCATCATTTCCTTATTTTGCAGCTTCACAATAAAAGCTTTTACATAACAAAATAACAGGGACATTTATTGTGAAGAATACATAGGAAATGAAATGTTTACCACTGAGTCAGCAGCACTTTGTTAGCAGCTTTTCTTCAATAAAGGAAAGTCTAATAATATGGCAGGGAGGAAGAGTAAAAGCAGAAACAGCCACAGTGAGATGTTCGATGTAGAGCTGTAAACAACAGGCTCTTACTGCACCTCTGTAAACAGCTCAGCTCCAACAGGTGACTTCTTTGTGCTGGAAAAACGCTTGCAGCAAAATAACAAAGGACTTGAGCTGTGGATCCGCCCGCTGCTTTTAAATGTCACCGCTCAAGACAAGCTCGTTATCAGTTAAAGACGCACCTTTAAGTGCAGCACTCGGCTGGCGTGCCAAGTCAAACCAAACCAAGCCAAGCCAGCACATGAGCAAGTTTCGCCCCTGGACTGACATCTCTTTTGCTCATGTTCCTCATAGATAACTCAAGTTTCCTTCTGTCACAAGTTCATATTTATTGTGTGCTCCTTTTAGGAACTTGTGTCCAAGATGCTTCATGTGGACCCCCATCAGAGACTGACTGCTAAGCAGGTCCTCAAACATCCCTGGATTGTCCAGAGAGACAAGCTACCCAACAGCCAGCTCCCACACCAGGACCCCAAACTGGTCAAGGTAACAGATATGAAAGGAATACTTCCCCAAAATGACTATATCAAATTACTCACCTCAATGTTACACTTAATTTCTGAAGAAAACTTTTCTCACAATGCCTGCGGATGACTGAAGAATCCAGAAATTTCGAAAATTCTTGATGAATTAAAATCATCGGGGTCCACGTTTAACAAAGGCAAAACTATAACAAAACATCTTTTTTACGAACTTGTGTTGTATAATTCAAGTCTCATTTGTCCAGGCGAATGCTCGGTACTTTCCTAATTGATCGTCTTCTCCAACAGGGAACTGAACTAAAATTGATCCATGTTTTTTTTCAAAACCAGACTCCATTAACAAAAGCAGACAGCATGCAAGAAAAACGTTTTCTGAACTAATTTAAGGGGACACAAAGTGAGTAAAGCAGGATTTATACTTGTGCATCAGCTCTATACAGACCCTATGCCGTAGCCTACGCATGTGGCCTACGCCTATGTGAGCATTTATACTTGTGCCATGGTGTGTCAGTGTCACTCTGCAGTTACACCTCTGAAACACTGGTCGGTGGTGGGGATTCTTTGAAGTGCTGTAAACTTTAGTTGATTCAAAACACACCCAAAACACACATTTAACATGGCTTAGCAACAATTTCAAACACAAGTACACAAATCAGCTTCACTATAACTCGCAGCATTCACAAACAAACACTTGTCTTTATCTGGACACATTTTCCCCACAAATACAACATGCTAATGTTATTAGCTCAAGCCTATGGCATTTTACATTGTATAACAAATACAACATGCTAATGTTATTAGCTCAAGCCTATGGCATTTTACATTGTATAAATTAGCCTAGTGGTTAGCGGACTCTTCCTCTACTCATATGAAGCCAGGGACAACAGCAACATTTAACAAAGCTAACATGACAAAATTTGGCTCCATTACAGCTCACAAGGTTCACTGACAAAACAACTGTTGTGTACTAAACATGTTTTCCAAACAAATACAACATGCTAACGTTATTAGCACAAGCCTTTGGCATTTTACATCGTATAAATTAGCCTAGCAGCTAGTGGAAATTTCCTCTACTCATATAAAGTCAGGATAAATCACACACAAGATGGTGTAGGGTACAGCGTAGGCTCTTCGTCAACGTAGAGTAAGGCATCGATTCGATGCAGAAGTATAAATCCTGCTTAACTGATATACAAATATAATTGCTTTTGTGGTTTTCCTTTTCAAACCAACATCATGAATAGTTGGTTATTTGAGCTACAATCACCATACTACTTTTTCTGCACAGGGTGCGATGGCAGCCACCTACTCTGCCCTGAAGAACTCCCAACCAACCCCAGAGCTAAAGCCAATTGAAAGCTCCTTCCTAGCTCAGAGGCGCGTCAAGAAGCTTCCCTCCACCTCCCTGTAGAGACTCAAAACAACCACTCGGCTCACTGGAGACTGACCAAAACTGCACCTCCTGGCTCCAACCACCCAGTCAGCTTGCACGGGGACTCAAGTGTCCACCCGCCTCTACCAGCCAAGGAACACTGACTGTGGTCCTGCCCCCATCTTGTGACATCAGTTGTCTGCTATCATCCTCCTTGTTCGGGCTCGTCAGCTGCTGTCTGCCAGTCCCCTTGGACTAGCAAAAGATCGTGAAGATAGCTGGGGGGCGATGAGGGCAAAAAAAAAATGGCTGCAGGTTTTTGGCAGATGTATTAGTGCTGTGTGTGGGTGTGTGTGTGTATGTGTGAGTGAGTGTGTTCGTGCATGACCAGCCACAGAGTCGATGCAGCCATGTTTTTCGATTGTGACAATGACGGTTTTCTCTCCTCATCATTGCTGTGATTGGTTGTCATCCAGCTTGCTGCACGCCTGTCCGTCTGCCTGTTTCGTTGTTCGTCTTCTTGTTCTTTTTGTAAAGTTGATGAGCTTTATATTACCGGGTGTGCTGCCAAATCAACCTGTGCCGACAGCACAACAACACAGTACTGTCCAACTGCTGTTCAATGTTTTTTGAAAGAGCATTATTAACATGAATATTAAACATTTCTGCCATAAATGCCTCCTTGGCTTCGGTACAGCCAGGACACGTGGATTCTGGGAAATGTCAAATGCTGATGTTTTGGTTAATGTCACTCTATGCTTGTGTTTTGTTTTACAGAGTGTGAGGGTGTGTGTGTGTGTGTGTGTGTGTTTGCGTGTGTGTGTGTGTGTGTGTGTGTGTGTGTGTGTGTCAGTTGCATGACTTGCAGAGTGTGTGTGTGTGTGTGTGTGTGTGTGTGTGTGTGTGTGTGTGTGTGTGTGCTGTCTTGCGGGATGCTGCAGGGTCATGTGCATGGTCCGGTGACGTGATGATGTCATGTGGCTTCCTTGTTTCTCTCTGCTCCCTTTTCTCTGCTTGGTCAACCTGCTGGCAACCATTTGAGATGTCTATTATTTTTATTACTACAAAAACTAGTAAAATAGGTGGCTTTCTGTGAAAGAAAACTTGCCCAAGGAACAATGTGGCATGTTAAAATTCTGTATTTGCTTTGTTTTCTCGTTTTCTTTTCCACTGTGTTTCTTGGATAATGCATATTGAATGCTGTTTCCTGTGTTGGCTGCTTTCGTTGTTGCTTCGTTTTGTTTTTTCTTTTTGTCCAAAGAACGTGGTGATTAAAAATAGTGAAAGACACGCTGAGCACATCACAGTCTGTGGACTTTAATGCCGTACAGGTCTCTCCTTCTGTTTCGGGATGTGAAAGGGAGGAGCTTGGCTAACTGTGTCTGTAATTGAAGCACTCCAACACAGCCTCTCTCCCCCTTTAAAAACTGTCAGATCACTGGTTGTTAATATCACACAGACCCTCAGCAGTCTCGTGTTTAACTCTTTCATACGTGGTATTTAAATCATTCCATTGACTCTGTTGATTATATATCTTGTTTTCATTTTATTGAGCCTATATTTGAGACATCCTGAAGAAGAGTGAGTGTGTGTCATTGTAAGTAGCTTCACAGGATAGGTCCTGCTTTCAGCTCGGTGCCTGGGCCTACAGGTGAGGCAGAATGTCTTACATGGATAACACATGATGAACAAACCAAATGGCCTGTACGCGTGTAGAAGGGAAGACCTGTGTGGCTAAATAATCAATGAACCAGCTGTCTTACCTCAAAAGGGATCAAAGTTATATTCTAATTCTTGTTTGGTGGCAAAACTCTCCCTCCTTTGACTAAATTTATGGTAAGATGTTATTGTATGATAAAGATGAAGATTTTTATATCTTACAAATATTAAAAATTCAGTTGCTACGACAAAAAGTGTCTCTCTTGTTCTGTTTTAGTTTTACCCTAAAGTGATTTAGCATTTGTTATTTGGGTGACTCTAAATTGTCCGTAGATGTGAATGTGAGTGTCAATGTTTGTCTCTATGTGTCAGCCCTGTGATAATCTGGCGACCTGTCTAGGGTGTACCCCACCTTTCGCCCAATCTCAGCTGGGATAGGCTCCAACCCCCTTAAGACCCCTAACAGGATAAGCAGTTACAGAGAATGTATGAATAAATGAATGAATATTTTATTCCATTTTTTGTAAACAATACAACATCAGTATTGCAATGTATTGTCATGCATGTTTCGTCCTACTGTCCTGCTGTTCCGGTGGACTGTTGTGTTTTTCTCATGTCGTCAAAAGCATTTTTCAATCTGCCATCTACCTGATTTCATGTGAACGCAACAATGCCTTTGACTCAATAAGGAACAAACCAGATCAAGTGAAAAGTAAAGAGACACTTCAGACATTTACAATAACAATCTGAGTTGCTCTGTGGCAAAAATAACCACTTTTAATGGACATACAGTGACGATGGTCAGTTGACCCATTTGCCTCCATTGCAGCTCGTTCTGCAGCTCTGAAACGCTGCAGGCTCCCTCAGTACAGGACCCATTTCAAAAATAGTTGCTCACATCAGTCTTTTTGATCACTTTACACTGGAAAATAAAAACGGGGGTTGAAAAATGCAGAAGTTATCCTTTAATAGCATCTAGCCTTTAGGTTGCAGAACTGAAACTTCTCCTGAGTGCCAAGTGTGTAGGAGAACTACGGTGTGAAAATGCCAATGACCCTATCTAGAGCTAGTGTTTAGTTTGTCTGTTCTGACCTCTGCGGGAGCTACACTGGCTCATTCTAAGTTAACGAGAACAATTCTTTGTTTCAGGTGATTATAAACTAATGAAAACATAAATTCAATGTACCATTTCTGCCCGTAGATGCCTCTTAAATTCACACACTGGACCTTTAATGATTCTGGATAATGTATGATGTATGATTGTGCTTCGCTGCAGAGGCTGCTATGTGGGGATACTCTACTCTTATGATGTCAAGTGCCCCCACTTTGGAAAAACACTGGAAGCAATGGCACATGATTAACGCCACCTGCTGCCCAGCTGCACTTTGATTTGGTTTTTGTTGTTGTTATGTGCTCGTAGTAGGCAGAGTCTTGCATATGAGGATGTCTGTTTTATGAAGAAAAGGTTGAGATTACACACTTTGGTGCCCACAAGCCGTGGGATATTGTTATAAACTGAACTACTGGTAAAATAATTCTAATGATAATCAGATTAAATGTGGACTGGTACTAGATCTCCAGGGGAAAAGATCTCAAGCATCTTTCTGAGAGGATTGCCAAACATGAAAGCAGCAGGAAGATGCCATAAAAGTGTATCTGTGGCAGAGCTAATGTGGCTACCCCAAACTGACACAGCAAGATGGAGAAGAGACAGCAAGATGGAGAACAGGTATGTGCCCAGTCGGATTATAACCTGTGTTCAGCTGCGTGGGAAAGGTAAAATAGCGCATTGTGTCAAACAGTGAAATTATGTAATTTTATGGTTTTGTACCTGTGCAAAGCAGTCATTGCCCCACTACTGGCTGGAATATATACGCTTTATAAACATGAGGTTGCAGGATATGACTGTGTATACTATGATGATATGTTCATGGTAAAAAAAACAACACTCTTTTTAAACTATAAAGTGTATCATTTACAGGTACACTGGATGTTTAGTGTTAAAGGCTGTAGCATGAGGATTGATCTGACAGTGTGTAACTGATGTTACATGTGTATCAGAGTGATGGCCTGTGGAAAGAAACTGTTCTTGTGTGTGGTTGTTTTAGCGTACAGTATTCAGTTGTGCCTAACAGAGAAGTGACATTTGAACCAAATGTGTCCAGGGTGTGAAGGGTCTGCAGTGATGTGTCCTGCCCATTTCCTGACTCCGGACATGTCCTGGATGAAGGGCAGGTTGTAGTCTGTTCTGTGGCTCTGTGACACTTCATCTTGTTAAACAGGTTTTATTTTGGAAGAGGAGAAGGAAGAAATGATTTTGTATTTAGCTGAGATACACAATTCAATACATCAGGTTGGTATCTGTGTCGATTGGGTATGTGCCATGACATTACTGATCCAGTTGTGAACGCCATTCTAAAAGCAGCTGTCAGTTACATGTGTTCAGTCATTTTTTATGTAAAGATTATTTGTATAGGGACAAGTCTGTAGCATACAGAAATGCCACACACCACAGCATTTATAGCCTAAGCTAATTTGCAATGCCCGTCCCTAGCTGGGCCTTAGATACCAAAGACTCAGCAACAAGAACACCAGTAACAGTGCAAAGTACAAACAACAATAAAACACAAGACACAAACTGCAACACATAATTAGCACCACAGAAGAGGAAACACCAAATTAGTCATGACTGCATAACTGATTCCTCTTTAAAAACTGTTTCAGGTTGAGTTTAAAGTGATCGAAATCAGGATCCAATTTGAGTTCTGTAGGTAAGGAGTTCCATGTGTTAATTCAACGGACGGAAAGCCTTAAAATGCCCACTGGCTGCTCCACGTGTTACTGAGCCAGGAGCTTTAAGTGCCACATCAATCTCTCACCTCCCATTACATTACATAAAAAATATTCCAAGTAGTTCCAGGCAGTGAAGTACACGTATTTGAGATTAAGGAGAAACAAAGTACTAGTATCTGCAGATACACTTGGGGTTAATTTCACTGAGAGTTGGATCTCTATTACGTACCTAATTATCTGACCCCCGCTCCTGCCTTCCTGTGGATCCACAGCTTGGTGTGTTTCCACCGCTGGTCACTGGAGGGAGATAAAGTGCAAGCTTTTAAATAAAAGTTAAATTAATGCTGCTCTGCATAGTTAAATGCTTTCTGTTATGGCACTTAGCACTGACCATGACTGATGCCTCTCACTCTTCTTTATACTTTATTCAACCACTTGTGGTAACTGACTCATTCAAAATGTAAATATATCCTCTTTAAACGGCCGCCTCACTTAACTGCTGCACAGTTTGTCATATTAAATGTAAATTGTGCGTGTGTAAATTATATTTAGTCATGCACAATGGAAACAGCTCACAATATATGCATGGAAATGACTCTGCTTCAGCGCATCTCCATCTGGCTCTCCTTGCCTCGAGCATTTTATCTGTCATGTTATTCCATCTCCTCCTCCTCCTCCTCCTCCTCCTCCTGCTCTCTCTGTCCTCCAGCATGCAAACACTCTAACACTGTGAACCATTGCAGCAGATTCTGTTTAACAGTATCAAGTCTCAGTATCACCGCATACATCAACCTCTGTATGCACAGCAGCGCTCACTTACATAACAGTCACAGTAACGGCTGGTACTACTTTGGGGCTGCTGGTTTCTCTTGCTCTCACTGATGAGATTTCTGCCGCTAAGATACACAATCGTGTCAGAGAGAGATGCAGTCTTAAATTATCCATACACTGACACACATTTTAGCCTCCCATTGGGTTCTGCTCTCTGTGCTTTGACGTCACTGTGCCAGTAAGTCACACTGCAATGACTTCCTGCTCCTTTACACACACACACACACTTACACACACACACATACAGAGCAACTGACTCAGCCTGCAGCAGCAGAACAAGGCTGCTGATATTGATTACAGATCAGCGGAAAACTAGCATCATCACCATCATCTGTCTCCTGTCTCAGAAGAGAAGAAAGTAGTGCAGTTTTTATCCAGGCCCTGTCTCCTCAGTTTACTGCAGCTGTCAGCTCAAGCTGCTCTGCTCAAATAGAGGCTGGGTTTTCTTCGAAGGATGGGAGAGTGTGTGGGTGTGTGTGAGAGTGGATGCAAATCTGATCAGAGCTGTAATGGGACACTGTCCAGGGCTGAATAATTGAATAGTACAGTCGGTCCTTTTTGTTTGTGTTTTTCTCTCATAGCTGTGACATGCTGCTCGTAGCATCCCCTGTGATTCTGTTAAATTGCATAAGCAAGCACAAAAACAAGATTGACACTTAATCTCACTCCTGCTCTCTTTACATCACGCCCACAAGGTTAATGTACAGTTTACATGGTAGCACAGCGGTCACCCTGCACACATACACAAACACAGTGCAAGCTTCTTTACATACAACACATGCTGCACAATGTATATTTGGAGGACATTATGCTAGTGTCCCTATCATCATGTTACTAGATGCATGTGATATATATACTGTATATGGTACATGCAATATATACGATAATAGCTGCACCAGCTATGAAGGTTACCAAACATTGATCAAGAGCACGGCTGCTATAGAGTCCCAGAAGTGATAAAATGGGTATATATGTAGATACGTAAAGCAAAATCTAAAAATGAAAAAGCTTAGCTCCGTTAATGCCTTCTAAATTATGTAGTCTGTACAGTATTTATAACTTCTGTGGCTCCATAAAATCAACTTAAAGTAACAGTGTGTAAGATTCAGGAAGATTTAAGCGGGATTTATACTTCTGCGACGAATCAACACTGTGCCTAACGCGCACCTCCCCAAGGAAATGCAACTACACGTCGCAGTGACGCAGACCTCCTGTCTATTTTTGTAAACTGAAACCATTTCCCTCAGTGGAAACAAAGATTTTATTTACTTTTATTTCGCAGATAAGAAACAGTAAATTGTGAAGACAATAAAGCCAAAATAGCATTTTAAGTATTGTGTGTGATTTATCCTGGCTTCATATGAGTAGAGGAAATCTCCACTCATTGCNTTTCCCTCAGTGGAAACAAAGATTTTATTTACTTTTATTTCGCAGATAAGAAACAGTAAATTGTGAAGACAATAAAGCCTCTACAAAATAGCATTTTAAGTCTTGTGTGTGATTTATCCTGGCTTCATATGAGCAGAGGAAATCTCCACTCATTGCTAGGCTAATTTATACAATGTAAAATGCCGTAGGTTTGTGCTAATAATGTTAGCATGTTAGACAGTTGTTTTGTCGGTGAAGTTGTCAGTGAGTTGTAACGAAGCCAAATCATGTTTCGTTACCTTTTGTTAAATGTTGCTGTTGTTCCTGGCTTTATATGAGTGAAGGAAAAGTCTGCTAGGCATGAGGCTAATTTATACAATGTAAAATGCCATAGGCTTGTGCTAAAAACATTAGCATGTTGTACTTGTGGGGAAAATGTGTCCAGCAAAAGACAAAAACTTTGTCTGTGAATGCTGCGAGTTATAGTGAAGCCGATATGCAAGTAGACTACGGTGTGGGCTCTGCATAGAGCCGACACACAAGTATAAATCCCACTTTAGAAGTAGGCTACCTAGCGGTGAGCATTGCAGCTGACAACCAGCTTTAACTTCTCCTGGTAAGAATCCTGTCAGTGTTTACTGTTCAGGAAGTTTTTATGGGGAGCTGAATTAGGTCTCTTTCTCTCCAAAACACATGGACCCCGTGATTCAAACCAGTATAAACACTCAATAGTTTCGCATAAAAAAAATCAATGTTTTTCCAACACTCTTGTCGTGAAGGTGCTGCCTACTACTGTGGCCAACGCATAAACACTAATGGCCCTATCTGGAAAGAACGCTTGGGTCATCCATTCTGGGCTACTGCAAAAACATGGTGATATCACATTTCTCATTTTCAGGTGATTAAACAAAAAAGATACTTACTAAATTATATTCCATATCTGCCAATATATTTCCATAAATCCTACACACTGGACCTTTAATCCTGACCCTCAGTAAATTGTTTTTTCTTTCTGACAGTCTAACAGACAAGAAATGCATTCCAGTTTATTTGTTAGCGCAGACTGACATATGTGAGCTGCAGCTGTTGTCCCCTCCTCATCTCTGCAGGTCAGACTTTATTTACCGAACTCAAACTGATGATGTAATCTTATCAGTGTAACTGCTGCCAAGTTGCAACCCTGCAAGCATGCAGTCCTGTAGACACACACATACACACACACCACACAGCTCTGATGCTTAAGATGAACAGCTGAGGGAAACTAAAAACACTGAATAAGTCATTTTATCCCAGAGCAGACTGAACAAGGGAAAGGCACACAGATGCTCTCACTCCACGTGCACATACACCACATACACACACACACACACACACACACATATCACACAGATTAAAGTAATCTGGAACAGAAGGTGGGGTATGGGAGACTGAGAGCAGGCTTTCATCACAAATTTAGCTAAAAAGAGAGAGGAGAGGGGAGTAGATGGAGATGGAGTTAGAGAGAATGGTATTTTGAAAGGATTAGGTATTTAAAGACTTAAATTAATTCTGCATACTGAAGGAAGAGACAGAGCAACTTGTGGTGTGTGTGTGTGTGTGTGTGTGTGTGTGTGTGTGTGTGTGCTGTGTGCTCAGAAATGTAGGCAAATGTGTCCAACTACACGTGTTTGACTTTGTCATGACAAAACGCTTTTTGGTGAGGCATCTTTGTGTGCGCAGGCAGGCCAAGTCCCGCTGCTCAAGATGTTTGCCAATGATGATGATGGCAATCTGTGTTTGCAGCTCTGCCGGCACCATGTGGGATTAGTTTAGAGTGAGTGGTTTTTAACTGCAGCATGTTGCGCAACCACCAGAATCTTCCAAAAATGGGCATCATGTTGAAAAAAGAAAAAACTCCACTGAAGCATCTTGACTTGATTCCTAAAATCTTTACTTACTCATGCAGGTGTGTTGATATTGCAAAACTGTAGAAATCCAATGGAAATTGTGCAACACATGCAAGTAGACCTTATAAGGCTGAACCATGCTAGCCTTGTTCAAATGTCAGTGAATATACTCAGCATTTAATTTGTATGTCTCTAGTAGTGTTTAACGTATCCATTCTTTCATGTACACAGTTTAATATTGTTCAAAATCAAAACTTCTTCATGAACTTGGTATATTTTTAGATTTAATTCAATCATAATGATCTTATTTAAAAAGACGTTTCACCCTAAAATCTACAATTCATATTTCCCCTCTTACCTGTAGTGCTATTTCAATTCGATTCAGTTCAATAAGCTTTATTGGCATGACATTTCTTATGTGTTACCAAAGCACAACTACAATTTAAGACAATGAGTATTCAAAAACAATTGACAACAATCTATTACAACAAATGCGTAAACATACATTTTGAGGGAGAAAAAAAAACTTAAAGCAACACTTTCCTTTCTGGATATTTTAGGCTTTTCTTTGTTTAGTTTAAAATGCTATTAATAAGCTGATGGCACACTAAAATGTAAGTGAATTCTACCAGAGATAAACACTCATAATTGTACCATTCTCATATGATTCTAAGAAAACTCCAACCAATCAAGCGTCCTGTCTGTCTTCCCCTGGTAGAGGCCTCTGACTTGACGTAACCGCTCGCCTAACAGTTGCTAACAGTTAGCCTACTGTAGCCTAACGTTGCCTGCGCCTCTGTGTTATCTTCCTTGTTTGTTGCCAGTCACTAGTACTATCTAACATTAGCGTTTACGTTATATTATAAAACTCATCAGTCATCACTGACCCTGGATAACTTTCAAAACTCTGGGGTTGCGTTTGACTGTGCAGGACAGGTAACGTTATGTTTAGTTTGCTTCTAATATAACATTTAACGTTAAATATGACAACACAGCATCCAGTTGCTAATGGCTAACGTTAGCCTACTGTAGCGTAGCCTCTGAAACATTAATGTTATCTTCCTTGTGCATTTCCACTTACTAGTAACATTAACGCTACTATGTAACGTTAGCACTGTAACCTTATTCTACAAATTCTCAAAGCCTACGTCTATCTTAGACGTAATGAGGACGTAATGGAGGAGGGAGGAGTAGGCCTTTGGAGGGAGGCAAGAGTTGTGGATGTTCAATTTTTTCAAGTGCTGTGTGAAATGCAAGAAAGGTAAGAGTAGCTTTAAGTGAAGGAGTAAATAAAAAGGCAGAGTGTGACGGCTGGGCTCCACCGGACACGTCTGCAGCGCGACTCCCATAGCAGCTCGCCCCCCTGTTAATCAATTACAGTGGCTCCACCGGCAACGGGAGCGGTGCGACAACCCCCGTCTGTCGCGCGACAACTCTCTATTTTACGCGGCTCTTCTATTTTTGTAGCGCTACGCTCCCCTACGCGACCCTCCAGCAGATAAAAACTACATGAAATAGTGTGCTAAACGAGCACAATGTGTTTTTAAATGAATAAACCATTATCAGAGGTGATATGTGATGATTTTTTTTCATGCATTTACCCATGTTTATCCATTACAGTACAGTAAACTTGTAGATAACTCAAATATATGTAATAACTTAGGTGGAAAATGCTTTAACGTTTCATGCAGCCTACATACAGCCTCTCGGCTCGGCAAACGGTAAACAACCCCGCTGGCTTCTCTATGTGTCGCTTCCGTACGCCGCGACGCTACGCTGACATGACGCTTACATTTGTAGCTGGTGGAGCCTGGCCGTTAGGGTCACTTGTTTTTAGGTGTTTGTAGAATTTGATTGCTCTTTTTTGTATCCTAATTAAAAGGGGACATTGGCTGAGTTCAGCTCGGCATCCATTGTTAGGGGTGTTCCTGTGGACTCAGAGTATATTCTTGCAGATCTCAGTGTGTAGGACTTCAGTTTCAAAGTCTTGATTTACAAAAGGGCCCCACACTACCATACAATAATGTTGGTTCAATTATAGACTGGAATATTTTGAGCCAGAGTCTAACAGGTATATCTATGTTTGAAGACTTTTTTTTACAGAAAAGAAATATCTACTTCCCTTGTCTCTGAGATCATCAACAGCCAGATTGAAATTTCCTGTTGAGGTTATTTTTCGTGTGTTCAGCGTGTGTGTGTTCTATGTCAGTGGATCCAAGTAGGAACCTGATTGGGTTTCCCTGACACCTGGGTCGTTTCTGGAGGACCATAATTCTTGTAATGCTTCCTTAGACAGAGCGAACAATAGTAGATCATCTGCAAAAAGTAGGATATTAAGGCTGAGACCAGGGATCTCTGACTGTTCCAGTGAGTTTGCTAATTAATTAATATAAATAAAACCAGGGTGGGGCTGAGACTGCAGCCCTGTTTCACCCCTTTACTTTGAGGGAAGAAAGCTGTTTCCATATTTCATCATTTTCACAACATTAATTATTAGTATTCATGGTTTTAATTATTTCATAGGTTTTCCCCCTTACACTTTTTTTCAAATAATTTTAGAAACCGAAATGCCAAATGAGGTCAAATGCTTTTTTGAAATCCGTGAAAAAAGGGATGATTATCTGGGTGTGGTCTGCTGCTGTTTATTAATCTAGATTTTTTTTGGGTGTGAGTTGCTGTATGTTGGAGAGATCAGCTGCAGAAAAGAAGGCAGTTTTTAAGATTAATGTATTTTTGATTTGGGGGTGAACTGTCCCTTTAGCTGCTTTATTGCCTTAGTGTTTCGCTGCTCCACAGCAGCACAGCTGTCTTTGTATCTCCTTTAATACTCTGATCCTTTTGCAAAGGTCTTTTTTTCTGGCTTTTTGAATAGCATGATAAAGACCTGAAGAGCGTCTACTGGGTTTCCTGTCATTTATTCCTTCTATAGCTCCATAAAGAACATCCTTCCCTTCTTCCTCCTCTGGCTTCTCCTGCTTTGTGTTCTGCCTTTCTCTCTCTTCTCTCTTGGGATCAGTGGATCAGTAAAGCTAAAAGCAGGAGGAGAGCCATCAGTGCTACTGCTAATGCAATACCAATCCTGAGATAAAGGCAAAGAGCTAAGTGAACACTCAAATATGCATGTGTGTGAGTGTAGAGCACAAGCTCTGACCCGTTAAAAGCATCATTGTTTTGATTCACTCTAGCTAAAGGCAGTTATTTAAAACATTACAGCTTAGTGCTCCAGTGTTCCCTTTCCAATTGTGTGTATGTAGGCCTGTGTGTGTGTGTGTGTGTGTGTGTGTGTGTGTGTGTGTGTGTGTGTGCAGATCTTATCCTGTGTCTTACTTCATACCATTATTATATCACTTCTGCAATGCAACCGCAGAACCAGTCAATATTTGTCTAGACGGAGAGGAGCTTAGCAGCTAATGGAGTGGATATTATAGCAAGCAGAGGAAAGAAACTGGAAAAATCAAGATATTATATCTTGATGATGTAACTGCTCACTATCAGACTTCATAAAGTGGAAACTGGTCAATATTGCTGCGACAATTCTGCTGTAAAACGTGATTTCAGGTTTCAGTTTTTCATGTTGCAGCACTGTTGTAACATGGTGATTAAACAACCAAAAACAGGTGTACCTGTTCGCCTTCAGTAGGCCACAGAACAGAGCAACAATCACTGTATTAGATTCAGGATTACACACATCACAACAGCTTTAATTTGGGTTAAATGCTCTGAAAAATTGGACTCCACAGATCATGAGACTCTGTGTGAGATTGCCTTCTCACTTCACCCTTAGTTTTCTGCTCAAAAGAACATTTAATTTCAGCACCTTTGCAAATGTTTTTAGATAATTTGATGCTCACTTTATCTGTTGAAATGATTCAATTCAAGAGCACAAGCAAACATCTGGCTACACACAACAGTATTTGCAGTGGCAGAATGTTTTTGTTAGCCTGGTATGATTTCTTAAGTGCACTTTGTGTGCTGTGCCAGACAATCGTATGAATTCAGTCTAACTAATCAAATTTACAATGTTTGACTACAATCTTTCCTCCCTAAGACACCAGATTTGCTGCAAAAAACAGTTTCTTAGCAACAGTGACTTTCATTGCCCGCCACCTCGGTACTAAATTACGAGCATAAATGTCAATCTATTGTGTAGTGTTTCTGTTACTAGAGAAAATCTTACTGTACATGTGTGTGTGTGTGTGTGTGTGTGTGTGCCCTGTCTGTGTGCAACAGTGTTTTCTATATGTGAATTAAAGAGGAAGATGTTGTTTGCTGGAAGGCTGTGAGTGGCGGTAAAAGGAGGGAGGGAATGAGTACCGGGAAAGGGTGATAACGCTAAGCAGCAAGGTGATAAAGGAGGGAGAGAAACTGGAGCATCACCCCTCCCTTCTGCTTTTGCCATCTGATGTCGAGACGGTGTTGCTAGGGGCAACCATCCGAGCAAGAGAAAGGGAGAAAGAGGGAAAGGAAGGACCAGCTGGTAGGGGGAATGGCAGCAGAGCTGCTGGGAGAACAGAGTGAGCCAAACAGCATCAGCACAGAAGAGAGACCCGATGTGTCTTGCCTCACTCCGCCTCACTTGACTGAGCAGAGCTGATGGAAGCAGAGCTCCAGATGACGACGACGAAGCAGAACAGTCAAGCAGAGGACACGACAGCCTGCCAGCATCAGCAGCACAGAGGCTGGCTGCCCAATCATCAGCTGACATGCTCATGAGCTCAGCAGCCAATGAGCTGCCAGGAGGCTCCTCCCCAGCACAACCACTCAGATGCAGAGACGGCACTAGCCCGGCTCAGATCTCTTATTAATGAATGGAGCGGTTCCCAGGCTGGATCACTGCACATCTCCGCACTCTCTGCTTGGCTGCTCTGCGCTCTGACACAGGAAGACAGGGGGAAAACATCAACAACAACAACAACAACAACAAGGACAACAGCAGCACAGGAAGAGATAAACAGTGGCCATGAAGGGACGACAAAGAAAAACAGACACCCAAGAGGAGGACACAACCGAGGACATGGCAGCAGCTATTGAAAACAAGGACCCACATCCTGAAATCCTCCCACCAGATTCACCTTCTCCATCATCATCTTCTCCCCCTCTGCCTCCATTAGCCGTGCCACCTTCTACATCTGCCTCTGCCCTCCTGGCGCTGGCCTCTCCAGCCACCCGGCGCTCCATTTCCATGGGAGACTTCCGGAGGGTGACAGGGGCTCTGCGAACCAGCTCTGAACCGCCATCCACCTCTGCCACGGCCCCCTCCTCCAAGCTTGTAACCCCTAGCTCCAGCATGGAGTTTGAGGCAGCTCGACGGCGCCTCCTGGAGGTGGAGGAGCGCCAGCGTGTCATCAGAGAAATGGAGCGACGGCTGGAGGAGCTCAGGGAGGTGTTTGTGCGCTCGGAGCAGGAGGTGGTTGTTCACGGGGAGGTGGTGTCGCGGATATCCAGTGCAGCCCAGCAGGGGGAGCTGTACGTGGTAGAGAACAGTCAGCGACTGAAGAAAGGCCTGAGGTTCAAGAAACATCGACCCACCATCATCTTCTCCTCCATGCTGGGACTCCGCACGTGCCTCCCCTGGCCTGTGAAGCTCAAATAGGACTATAGAGACTCGCATTTCCAATTTCCACCACCACCGCTTTAATGTGCTTTACATCAATGGGAGGGTAGACCTCCACTCTTAAGCTATCACTCATTGACACGGCTGCTCTCCAGTTTCCATCTCTCTGCTCTTGTATCCTGAGGCTGGTCCTCCAGGTCTTTAGAGTGCCTACAATAATCACAAATGCTAGTAAGGAGCTTCCTGTTCGGTGCGTTTGTGGGTGAATTCTCTGGCTCGCAAACAAATGAAGCCAGTGCCGGTGCAATGTGTACAGGATGTTGTTTTTAAAGATTATTTGCTGCTTGCAGTGTGGTGTGGTGTTGGACTTGCAAAGGAAAGATTGTGTTGCACAGTTGATGGATGAGTCATATTTCAGGTGATGTGGGAGGAGAGGTTCAGACAGGCCTGTGAGGCTCTATGTCTTAACTTATGTAGCAATGAATGGAAAGCCAGTAAGAATTGCATTATTATTATGTAATGTTAACCTTTTAGAAGAGGGAGAAAGAAAGGAAGAAAGATGAAGAGATGGAAGAAAGCACTGAACAATCTGGCTCTCCAATACATCTAGAGAGAAGTGAAGGGCAGTGAAACAGAATCAGAGGTGAAGCTGTGATAGGGATTGCTGCACTGTTACATAAAACCAAGGATGCAGTAAAGAGGCGGGAACTTGAAAAGAGTCTGACAAAGAGAAAAATGCACAAAAATGTGGAATTTAGCCGGCTGAGACAAACACAGAACACGTGCCTTGGCTTCCAGGTGACCACTCGTCCACTATTGTTTTTTGGCAGCGTAATCAAGGACAAACAAACAAGCGAGCAGGAGAGGAGTACAAGCTGGGACGATTCCACCTGTGGCCTCTTTTTATCCAGTCACCTAGCAACCGCTCAAATCTCGATCCTAAATCCGCTTCCACAAACCTACAGAATGTATCCAGCAGAGCACTGTAACTACAACAGACAGCTGTAGAGGTCCCCCGAAGGATTTAGGAGCTAATATTTATTTAAAATACATGGCTATATAGTGGAAAATGCTGTTGCTTAAAGCTGCTGTCGATGCTGTTCATTTACTTAATGAGTAGGGGTTGCATTTAAAGTTAAGCAATGCATGCATCAAGCAAAGCTAAGATAGGCCACCACTGTTTGCTGATTGTGTCTTGGTGTTTTATGTGACAATGGCAAGCTAGTTAGAGTTTTGCCCAATAGAAGGACACGAGTACAGTGCTTATTGTGCACAATAACAGCTTCACTGCTATCATTATAAGGTTTTTTTGTGGCACATAGTGAAGTTAGACAATATGTCTTCATTCAGGGTGTGAATGTCAGAGGTTTGTTTGGTTAATTCCATACAGCTATCAGTACCTACGCTGTGATCCTTCACATGCACAGCAGTATCTTTGTCCCATATACAGCCAATGACCTGATTTCTACATATAGATCACACTCATTTTTGGCCTAATTCTTCTCCTCCTTCCCATTTCTCTTCTCTGTGGATTAGCAATGACTAAGTATCTCTTGTATTCAGCTACTCCACCAATCCCTGGCTTCAGCTGTACGTGTGTGCGTGTGTGTGTGTGTGTGTAGAAAGCACAGCCAATACACCAGGGATATCTATTTTTGGCGTTCGAATGTTATGGCAGAGAGGCAGGCATTCAATCTCAGTGCTGCATTTGTCGAGAAAGGGCATGTATGGCTATGTGAGTGCATGTTAGTATCTATATGTGCTACTTTCTAAAAATCCCTGATGGTGCTTTGTTTGCTCTCTTATTATAAATGACCTCACCGAAGAACAAAGCAAGTTTGTTTACAAGAGAGGCACATGGTTCCACTGCGTAATTGCTAAGGTCTCCATAAAGTCATCAGGTGCACTTAGATATTTCAGTTTTAATTGCTTCCTAGTTGCGCATGATGGGGAAATGATACTGCATCATTTGAGATGCATTAGAAATGTCTTTCTGTCTCTGTGAAGTCAAGGGTGGCAGGCGAAGGCACTGATGTGTTACTCTGAGACCAGGCTGTCTGTGTATGAGGGAACCTGCAGGCAAAGTGAGGAAGAAATGCATGTGAAATTAGATGTGAAGACCAAATTCATGAGTTTAATAAAAATGTAGAGTGATGCAAATGAAGTAGAGTGAACACACAGGTTAGCTTTGGTTATTGTTTAATTGTGACTATAAGGGCTTAAATGATCAGTTTGTTTTAGTTGATTGGGAGCACAGTTAAAGGGGCACTCCACTAATTTTACAAATGAACATCAGGTTACTCGTCACGGAGATTACCACTCGCCCTGTTGTAGAATGTCCTCTGTTGAGTCCTTAGGAGGGGACGTCTGGCAATGTCATAGTGATGCCATCAGGGTTATCTTAGCTTGGACTTTTTTAAAAACCGAGACCCTTCATTACAAACTAAGCACCAGGGGTTTGAAAGAGGTGGATCTTTTAGAAGGCATGGAGGTCTAATGTCAGATGGTTGCCTATTTATTTACCTGACATCGCTGAACCAAATCGCAAATACAAGTAAGTCTTTTGATTTGCAAGGGGTGTTCTCAACAACACGTTCTCACTCCGACTTCATCACATATTGACGTTTGGTAATGGACTTTCTACATCAGATACGACATAAAAGGTACCCTAGGTGCGTTGGTTGTTGACGTTCAGGGACACTGTGTCAAGTTTAGCCTGTTACGCGCATTGTCGTCTTTCAAAATACACTTCCGTTTTCACAGGAAATATAACGTTTACGTGCAGTATTTTTCAAAATAAACGGTTTGCGTAAGTACAACACTGCAAATTGATGTTTTTTTTCCTTCAACAACAAACACACGTAGTTGGGTTTAGGAAAAACAAACAGGGTTTGCTTTATAATCTCATGGGATGTGGGTGAAAGTCAGTGTTTGTTGGACCCATCCACCATCACTCCCACCCACCCCACTCAGACTTTAGCCGCCTTATTTTCATTCTTGTCCCACCACGTTTCCCCCAGACACCTTGGGGTGCCATTAAACTGTAACAGGATCAGCTGCGTATCATGTCACCAATGTTAAAGGACGGCTTTTTTCGTCAGTGCTAGTCATTGCCCAAGCGCCGGATTTCGACGACTTCGGAGTGAGACCGGAGTGGATGCAATTTGATAGACCTCCAACCAGTCAGAGCAACGGAACATGACGTAGCATTGAGCGACAGACAAATTACCATGAGTAAGTTAACTGACTACAGCTTGAAGACATTAGCTTGGATGGTGTGGCATTAATTTGTCTGTGAACGAGTCTTGCCGTTTTTGCCATCAGAATTTGAAAATAGTTCTACATCAGCTCTCTTCATCATCTTGGCTGGCGTTCCTCTTCACTAAGCTAGATTCATGCTTACCGTAATGTCTCCGGTGCTAGGGTACACGAGCCAAAAATGACATCATCACATAGGTCACATCAGTCATCGTCTAAAACCTCCTATTAGATGAACAAGTGTGACTGGCCCGGCCTTGTAGGCTGGAAACTGTCAAAATGGTAGGGAGACCAGACAAATCTGCCAGAGCAAATTAAACATGAGCTCCCAGATTCGTCTGGTTCCCAGGCTTGGTATCCAAGAGTATTACTATTAATATTAGTAGTATCCAGCATTTCTGAATCCTACATTTAATCTGACCCTGAACTGCACAGAAGTGTTGGAGTACCCCTTTAAGTGAAGAAAATGTTTCAGTGTTGCTGCTGACTTTCTCAGATTTCAGATAGCCATGATGACCTTATCATTGAATGTTGACTAACTCTATATAAGCATTCCACTTGGACAAAGACGTACTGCTTGCCATCTTTGTGCACATCTATACCAAACAATATTCATCTAAGCCAATTGTTAGCAGAATGCTTGTGCAGAATAAAATGGGTCTAGACGGCCTTAAACGTGTATTCATGGTCCTATGTATTTAGCTAGAGTTATAATAGAATATACAGCTGGCCTATATATTTCTTTTCACATGCCTTATGCAATGTTTGTGCATTGGCAGTATTAACTCGGTGATAACACTGATGATGAAGGCCGAACTCATGACCATCATAGACCTCATTATCTGGACAGAGGAAAAAATGCACTATTGTGCAACTGCACCTTTTGTGTTTTTCTGTGAAATGGAAAAAAAAAGACTACATTTCCCAAAGATCTCTGGGCCCACTTGCAGAATGAATGTACTTGTAATTGAAGTGTGTTTTTTTTCCTTCAACACTGAATATACAGTATAATCACATCTATCTTGTTTGAACCTGTGGTTGGCGATAAATCCTCTTGTATTCATTTTTAGGCCGTTGGAATTACATTTAAGGTCACATGACTTTTGATACAAGAAATTTCAACCCTTAAACTAGATGAAATAAATAGAGAACTGGAAACTACGACCAACTACAGTTACAGCTCTCAGACCCCTTTACTGACATGAATGCTGGCAAAGCACAGGTTCAATACTTTCAAACTTTTACTGCTGTTTACTTATCCTTTGAATGTTTTTAATATTTTGTGTTCATGTGATGTGGGGTGTGTATTTATGTTGTGGTGGAACAAGCACAGAATTTTTCATTTTCCTAAAATCAGGTGTTTATGACCTTTAGTCACATTTTGATGATATTTCTGTTGATTGAGAGCTGTATATTCTACTTTATGAATGTTAAGTCAAATTTAACTTGTTTGCAAATGTTATATGCTTAAGAGTAACAGCAGGTTTGGAGTCAATTTGCTTTGCAACAGTAATTTGCGTAATTACGAACCTTAATTCAATCATTTGTGACAGATTTGATTGATCATGTTCATAGGAAATAAAATCCACTTTCCAAGTTGAGTTGAAAATCAGCTGGATTGGAAGTTAATTGTCCCCAAACCTCTGGCGTACTAGCACTGCTTCTTAAACGACTTTTGCTTTCTGCTGCACAGTGAAAGAATGAATGTTTTGCTATGTTTAACGCTTAAATTTGCTACCACTTCTTTAAAATGTCTTTACACTGTCATTTACTTGAGCACAGAGCTACAATGTACAATTACTAGTGAATATCAAATGATTTCATTTTAAGCATTATCAGGTTTTGTAAAATAGGCTGAATTATTAGAATAAATTGACAAAATGACTAAAATGTTGTCGTGTTTTATGTCTCAGACTGGAGAGAAAATCCTTTCTCTCTCAGGGATTCTGCTGGAAACCGCTAACTTGAAGTACTTCAGGTCAGATCTCTAAATGTTACATCCTTTGCAGTTGCTAGAGAGGTCTAGGAAGCATTAGGGTCACCTTGCAGCAGCCCACAGCAGTGTAGTGCCTGATGAGCAGAAAGCTGCTCGTTGACGTAACAAGATGCTGAGAGGGAAAAAAAAAACTGTGAAAAAGCACCATCAGGCACATACATTCAAGTCATTTGCTTTTCCATCACCATCAGAGTCTCTTCTCAGCTGATGGATGTGGTAAAATGGACGTTAGATAAGCCCGTGTTCAGATGGCAGAGGGCAGAATTACTGGAAATATATCCCACTTCCAAGTGCTCATTATTGCAGGCCAGGATTTGTGGAACATTAAGCTGATGTTTTTGCTCACTTAATGAAAGGCATTACCCATGTAGATGGGTTTTAGACGGGCACATCTGAATATCTAGGGTAATAGAAAGTTAGAACATCCTCTATTATATTTTATTTCCAGAGATTACAGACCCTGATGCATACATACTTATCAGGATGTCCGCAGGGTCTTAAAAAGTATTAAAAGTTGTAGCTTGTTTTTAATATTAGTCCAGAACAGGTTGTATGCTAAAGTTTCCAACAGTTTAATAATTGCAAAGCTGCAATGTGAAATCCTGTGTAGTTATGGAATCCTGCTAGATTTGTCATCTGAGATGACAACTATTTGTGTTTCAGATCCCACTGGTATCTATAAATGGATGTAGAAACACCCTTATACATTTGTTTGCATAATATGAGTGTCAGCTTCACCACTTGTTACATCTGTCAGTGAGAAAAACAGCAAATTTATGACATTTTTAAGACATACTATACTTGAATTATTTTTTTTAAAGATATTTTTTGGGCATTTTAGCCTTTAATTGACAGGACAGACAAGTGTGAAGGGGGGAGAGAGAGAGGGTGAGTGACATGCAGGAAATGGCCACAGGCTAGAGTCGAACCCGGGCCCCTGTCCTGTGTCTGTCCTTACCAGCTCAGTGGCCTAGTGGTAGAGTGTCCGCCCTGAGACTGGGAGGTCGTGGGTTCGATCCCCGGCCGGGTCATACCAAAGACTGTAAAAATGGGACCCATTGCCTCCCTGCTTGGCACTCNTAGAGTGTCTGCCCTGAGACTGGGAGGTCGTGGGTTCGATCCCCGGCCGGGTCATACCAAAGACTGTAAAAATGGGACCCATTGCCTCCCTGCTTGGCACTCAGCATCAGGGGTTGGAATTGGGGGGTTAGATCACCACGTGATTCCCGAGCGCGGCACCGCTGCTGCTCACCGCTCCTTCAGGGGATGGGTCAAATGCGGAGAACAAATTTCACACACTCAGGTGTGTGACAATCAGTGGAACTTTACCTTTACCTTTACCCTGCGGCAACAGCCTTTTACATGGGGTACCTGCTCTATCCACTAAGCCACCGACGCCCCTATACTTAAATTTTTTAATGACATTTTTTATGGCATATATTACAGTGACTGTTATGAATTTTTTTATGGCATGCTTTACTATTACTTTTTTATGAAGATTTCATGACATTCTATACTGTGACATTTTAAAAGCATATTATACTATGTAATTTTTGACAAAAAACAAACTGTAATATGAATTTTTGTATGATATTTTTTAATGTGTATAGATATTCAACTTTGACATTTTTCTGAGATTTTTACAGCAAACAATAGTATGACTTTTCTTTAAACTCTTTTATTCATTACCTACAATGTTATAACATTTTTATGTCATTTTTGACGATATTGTTGTATGGCATGCTATGCTATGACATTTTTGATGAAAATTGTACACTGTAAATTTTTAATGGCAATATGACTTTTTAATAAGTTTCTATTATATTTATTTTTGTGAAATACACCATCATACTTTTTAAATGATGAAATATTTTTATAGCATGCTATACTATGAGGTGTTTTATAACATACTGTACTATCAAATAAGTGCAAAAAAGTCATAGTATAGTATGTTGGGGGAAGAAAGTCAGTATATTATGTTGAAAAAACTGCTATAAAAGTCATCCTATAGTATGTCGACAAAAGAGAAAAAAATGTCATAGTATAGAATGTCGACCCAAATCGTGGAAAACGTCAAAGTATAGTATGTCATCCCAAATCATGAAAAAAAGTCATAGTATAATATGTCGTCCCAAATCATGAAAAAAAGTCATAGTATAGCATGTCGACCTAAATCATGAAAAAAAGTCATAGTATAGTATGTCGACCAAAATCATGGAAAAAGTCATAGTATAGCATGTCGTCCCAAATCATGAAAAAAAGTCATAGTATAGTATGTCACCCCAAATCATGAAAAAAAGTCATAGTATAGTATGTCGACCAAAATCATGGAAAAAGTCATAGTATAGCATGTCGTCCCAAATTATGAAAAAAAGTCATAGTATAGTATGTCGTCCCAAATCATGAAAAAAAGTCATAGTATAGTACGTCGTTCCAAATCATGAAAAAAAGTCATAGTATAGCATGTCATCCCAAATCATGAAAAAAAAGTCATAGTATAGTATGTCGTCCCAAATTATGAAAAAAAGTCATAGTATAGTATGTTGTCCATAAAGATGAAAAAAATTCATAGTACAGTATGTTGTCCATAAAGATGAAAAAAATTCATAGTATAGTATGTCGTCCCAAATTATGAAAAAAAGTCATAGTATAGTATGTTGTCCATAAAGATGAAAAAAAATTCATAGTATAGTATGTTGTCCATAAAGATGAAAAAAAGTCCTAGTATAGTATGTCGTCCAAAACCATGAAAAAAAGTGATAGTATAGCATGTAGTCCCAAATCATCAAAAAAAGTCAAAGTGTAGCATGTCATCCCAAATTATGAAAAAAATTCAAAATATAGTATGTTGTCCATAACGATGAAAAAAAGGCATAGTATAGTATGTCATCCCAAATTATCAAAAAAATTAATAGTATAGTATGTCATCCCAAATTATGAAAAAAAGTCATAGTATAGTATGTTGTCCCAAATCATGAAAAAAAGTCATAGTATAGTATGTTGTCCATAACGATACAAAAAAGTCAAAGTATAGCATGGAGTCCCATATCATGAAAAAAAAGTCATAGTATAGTATCTTGTCCCAAATGATGAAAAAAAGTCATAGTATAGTATGTTGTCCCAAATGATGAAAAAAAGTCATAGTATAGTAT
>NC_065519.1:17708609-17709647 GCF_006386435.1 Epinephelus moara
ATGAAAAAAAGTCATAGTATAGCATGTCGTCCCAAATCATGAAAAAAATTCATAGTATAGTATGTTGTCCAAAACCATGACAAAAAGTCATAGTATAGCATGTCGTCCCAAATCATGAAAAAAAGTCATAGTATAGCATGTCGTCCCAAATCATGAAAAAAATTCATAGTATAGTTTGTTGTCCAAAACCATGAAAAAAAGTCATAGTATAGCATGTCGTCCCAAATCATGAAAAAAACTCATAGTATAGCATGTCGTCCCAAATCATGAAAAAAAGTCATAGTATAGCATGTCATCCCAAATCATAAAAAAAAAGTCATAGTATAGTATGTCGTCCCAAATCATGAAAAAAATGTCATAGTATAGTATGTCGTCCCAGATCATGAAAAAAAGTCATAGTATAGCATGTCCTCGCACATCATGAAAAAAAAGTCATAGGAAAGTATGTTGTCCCAAATGATAAAAAAAAAGTCCTAGTATAGTATGTCGTCCAAAACCATGAAAAAAGTTATAGTATAGCATGTCGTCCCAAATTATCAAAAAAAGTCATAGTGTAGCATGTCATCCCAAATTATGAAAAAAATTCAAAATATAGTATGTTATCCATAACGATGAAAAAAAGGCACAGTATAGTATGTCATCCCAAATTATGAAAAAAATTAATAGTATAGTATGTCATCCCAAATTATGAAAAAAAAGTGATAGTATAGTATGTTGTCCATAACGATACAAAAAATTCATAGTATAGCATGTAGTCCCATATCATGAAAAAAAAGTCATAGTAGAGTATCTTGTCCCAAATTATGACAAAAAGTCATAGTATAGTATGTTGTCCCAAATGATGAATAAAAGTCATAGTATAGTATGTTGTCCCAAATCATGAAAAAAGTCATAGTATAGTATGTCGTCCAAAACCATGAACAAAAGTAATAGTATAGCATGTCGTTCCAAATCATGAACAAAAAGTCATAGTATAATATGTTGTCAGTAACGATGAAAAAAATTCATAGTATAGCATGTCGTCCCAAACCATGAAAA
>NC_065519.1:17710147-17711289 GCF_006386435.1 Epinephelus moara
ATTTTGATCAACATACTATACTATGACTTTTTTTACATGATTTTGATCAACATACTGTACTGTGACGTTTTTCATGATTTTGATCAACATACTGTACTGTGACGTTTTTCATGATTTTGATCAACATACTATACTATGAGTTTTTTCATGATTTTGGACGACATACTATACTATGACTTTTTTTTCATGATTTTCATCAACATACTATACTATGACTTCTTTTCATGATTTTGGATGACATACTATACTATGACTTTTTTCATGATTTTGGACGACATGATTTTGGCTGACATACTATGCCATGACTTTTTTTTTCACAATTTTGATAGTAATACTATACTATGACTTTTTTTCATGATTTTGGATGACATACTATACTATGCCTTTTTCATGATTTTGGTTGGCATACTATACTATAACTTTTTTTTCATGATTTTGGACGACATACTATACTATGACTTTTTTTTCATGATTTTGGTCAACATACTATACTATGAGTATAAAAAGTTATAGTATAGTATGTCGTCTCAAATCGACGTTTTTCATGATTTTGGATGACATACTATACTATGACTTTTTCATGATTTTGATCAACATGATTTTAGTCGACATACTATGCCATGACTTTTTTTTCACAATTTTGATAGTAATACTATACTATGACTTTTTTTTCATGATTTTGGACGACATACTATACTATGACTTTTTTTTTTTCAGGATTTTGGAGGACATACTATACTATGACTTTTTTTTCATGATTTTGATAGTAATACTATACTATGACTTTTTTTTCATGATTTTGGACGACATACTATACTATGCCTTTTTTTTCATGATTTTGGATGATGTAACATGCCAAGACTTTTTTTTCATGATGTTGGACGACATACTATACTATGCCTTTTTTTCATGATTTTGGTCAACATACTATACTATGAGTATAAAAAGTTATAGTATAGTATGTCGTCTCAAATCGACGTTTTTCATGATTTTGGATGACATACTATACTATGACTTTTTCATGATTTTGATCAACATGATTTTAGTCGACATACTATGCCATGACTTTTTTTTCACAATTTTGATAGTAATACTATACTATGACTTTTTTTTCATGATTTTGGACGACATACTATACTATG
>NC_065519.1:17712016-17712754 GCF_006386435.1 Epinephelus moara
TTTTTTTTTTTTTTTTCATGATTTTGATAGTAATATCACAATATATATCACTATTTTGATAGTAATACTATACTATGACTTTTTAGATTGATTTTGGACGACATAATATACTATGACTTTTTTCATGATTTTGATCAACATACTATACTATGACTTTTTTTTTCATGATTTTGGTCGACATAATATGCCATGACATTTTTTTTTTTTTTCCATGATTTTGATGGTAATATTATACTATGACTTTTTTTCCTGATTTTGACAGTAATACTGTAGTATAACTTTTTTTTCATGATTTTGACAGTAATACTATGCTATGAGTTTTTTTCCCGATTTTGATAGTAATACTATGCTATGACTTTTTTTTTCATTATTTGGGACGACATACTATACTATGACTTTTTTTTCATGATTTTGGATGACATACTATACTATGACTTTTTTTCATGATTTTGGTCAACATACTATACTATGAGTATAAAAAGTTATCGTGTAGTATGTCGTCTCAAATCGATGTTTTTCATGATTTTGGATGACATACTATACTATGACTTTTTCATGATTTTGATCAACATGATTTTGGTCGACATACTATGCCATGACTTTTTTTTCACAATTTTGATAGTAATACTATACTATGACTTTTTTTTCATGATTTTGGACGACATACTATACTATGACTTTTTTTTCATGATTTTGATAGTAATATTATACTATGACTTTTTTTTCATGATTTTGGAC
>NC_065519.1:17712879-17770972 GCF_006386435.1 Epinephelus moara
GTACTACACTATGCCTTTTTTTTCATGATGTTGGACGACATACTATACTATGCCTTTTTTTCATGATTTTGGATGACGTACTATACTATGCCTTTTTTTCATGATTTTGGACGACGTACTACACTGACTTTTTTTCAGGATTTTGGATGACATACTATACTATGCCTTTTTCATGATTTTGATCAACATGATTTCGGTTGGCATACTATACTATGACTTTTTTTTCATGATTTTGGACGACGTACTACACTATGCCTTTTTTTCATGATTTTGGACTACATACTATACTATGACTTGTTTTTCATGATTTTGGATGACGTACTATACTATGACTTTTTGTCATGATTTTGGACGACATACTATACTATGCCTTTTTTTAATGATTTTGGACGACGTACCATACTATGACTTCTTTTTCATGATTTTGGATGACGTACTATACTATGACTTTTTTTTCACGATTTTGGACGACATACTATACTATGACTTTTTTTCATGATTTTGATCAACATACTATACTATGACTTGTTTTTCATGATTTTGGTTGACATAATATGCCATGACATTTTTTTTTTTTTTTTTCATGATTTTGATAGTAATATCACAATATATATCACAATTTTGATAGTAATACTATACTATGACTTTTTAGATTGATTTTGGACGACATACTATACTATGACTTTTTTCATGATTTTGATCAACATACTATACTATGACTTTTTTTTTCATGATTTTGGTCGACATAATATGCCATGACATTTTTTTTTTTTCCATGATTTTGATGGTAATAGTATAATATGACTTTTTTTCATGATTTTGACAGTAATACTATACTATGAGTTTTTTTCCCGATTTTGATAGTAATACTATGCTATGACTTTTTTTTCATTATTTGGGACGACATAGTATACTATGAGTTTTTTTCATGATTTGGGACGACATACTATACTACGACTTTTTTTTCATGATTTGGGATGACATACTATACTATGACTTTCTTTCAGGTTTGGGTACGACATACTATACTATGACCTTTTGTTTCACGATTTTGATAGTAATCATGAAAAACAGTCATAGTATATCGTCCCAAATCATGAAAAAAGTCATAGTATAGTATGACGTCCCACATAATGAAAAAAAAAGTCATAGTATAGCATTACTATCAAAATTGTGAAAAAAAAGTCACAGTATAGTATGTCATCCCAAATCATGAAAAAAGGTAATAGTGCATGTTGTCAGAAATCATGAAAAAAAAAGTCATAGTATAGTATGTCATCCCAAATCATGAAAAAAAAGCCGTAGTATATTATGGCGTCCCAAACCATGAAAAAAAGTCATAGTATAGTATGGTGACCCAAATCATGAAAAAAAGTCATAGTATGTCGTCCCAAATAATGAAATAAAAGTCATAGTATAGTATGTCGTCCCAAATCATGAAAAAAAGTCATAGTATAATATTATTATCAAAATCGTGAAAAAAAGTCATAGTATAGTATGTTGTCCCAAATCATGAAAAAAAAGTCATAGTATAGTATTTCTATCAAAATCGTGGGGGAAAAAAAGTCATGGTACAGTACGTCAACCAAAATCATGAAAAAAGGTTATGGTGTATGTCATCCCGAATCAAGAAAACAGTCATAGTATAGTATGTCATCCCAAATCATGAAAAAAAGTCATAGTATAGTATGTCATCCCAAATCATGAAAAAAAAGTCATAGTATAGTATGTTGTCCCAAATAATGAAAAAAAAGTCATAGTATAGTATTACTATCAAAATTGTGAAAAAAAAGTCACAGTACAGTACGTTGACCAAAATCATGAAAAAAGGTTATAGTGTATGTTGTCAGAAATCATGAAAAAAAAAGTCATAGTATATAGTATGTCATCCCAAATCATGGAAACAAAGTCGTAGTATAGTATGGCGTCCCAAACCATGAAAAAAAGTCATAGTATAGTACGTCGACCAAAATCATGAAAAAAGGTTATAGTGTATGTCATCCCGAATCAAGAAAAAAGTCATAGTATAGTATGTCATCCCAAATCACGAAAAAAGTCATAGTATATTATTATCACAAACATGAAAAAGTCATAGTATAGTATAGTATGTCAAAAAAAAGTAATAGTATAGAGTGTCATAAAAAAGTCATAACATAGTATGTCATTAAAAGTCATAGTATAGCATGACAAAAAAAGTCACAGTACAGTATGTTACAAAAACATAGTAAAGTATGTCATAAAAAATGTCATAGTACAGTATGTCAAAATAATCATAGTATAGTATGTCATTAAGTCATAGTATGGTATGTAAAAAAGAAAAGAAAAAAGTAATAGTATAGTATTTCAAAAAAGTCATAGTATAGTATGTCAAAAACATCATAGTACAGTATATAAAAAATGTCAAAGTATAATTGGTCAAAAAAACGTCATATTATCGAATGTAAAAAAAGTCATAGTACAGAATGTAAAAAAGTCATATTTTAGTATTTCATAAAAAATGCTATGAAAATTTTATAGCATGGGATGTCATGAAAAAAACCATAGGTTGTATAGTATAGTACAGTATGACATGAAAAATAGCATAGTATAGTATGTAAAAAAAAAAGTCATACTATCGTATGTCAAAAAAAGTCAGTACAGTACAGTATGTCAGGAAACGTCATAGTATAGTATGTCATAAAAAAGTCAGTGTAGTATGTCAAAAAAATCATAGTATAGTATCTCATAAAAAAGTCATAGTATAGTTTGTCATAAAAAGTCACAGTATAATATGTAAAAAAAATAGTAAAGTATGTCATTAAAAGTCATAGTATAGTATTTTATAAAAAAGTCATAGTATAGTATTTCAAAAACATCATTGTATAGTATGTTAAAAAAGTCATAGTATTGTATGTCATTTAAAAGTCATAGGAAAGTATGTTGTCAAAAAAGTCAAAATAGAACATGTCATAAAAAAGGCATAGTATGGTTTTTCATAAAATGCCATAAAAATGTATGTAAAAAAGAAAAAGTGAAATATGTAATAGTAAGGTATGTGTGTGATGTAACAATTTTATTAGAAAAGTCGTAGTATAGTAAGTTGCTAAAAATGGCACAAAAATTTCAGTTCAATATAGTGTCATTTCATAATATTGCATGCAATAAAAAACAACATCATAGTATCATAGTAACATAGTAACATCATTAAATGGTGGCCCTCACATACTTCATCCAACTGTGTGCCCCTCCGAAAAGCATCTGTCAGGTTACGAATGTTTACCTGCAGCATGGCAACGACTCCCTTGACTGGCACTTAGTCATCAAAACTTTGAAAAACCCTGCATTTATTGTATATCCATCGCGAGAAGAGTTACAAAGTTGGAGGCGTGTTTGTTGGGATATGTGCTAGATGGTAGGTACATGTCCTCTTTCCTTCGACTAGCAACTCTACTGTACTTACTGTAAGTCATATATTTTCTTTTCAACTATTTATGTACAATTTTAACACGTCTGTTTTCTCTGCAATTTACCTGAAAAGATCATTAATCATTACAGAGTGCAGAGCTGAAGAAAACAGTTGCTGCCAAGACAACAACCGTCTCTTGGTTGTCTTTGTTCAACAATTGGTTTAATCTTCGAGAAAAAGAGTTTCACACAATAGCAAACTGTGAGTAATGGTTTCCTAGTAACTACAGGACTTCATGTTCTCGAATAAATGATTCCAGGTCAAACTTTGGGTCACAAGCTGTTTAGCTGTGTGTGGCTGTGTGTGTGTGTGTGTGTGTGTGTGTGTGTGTGTGTGTGTGTGTGTTTGTGTGTGTGTGTGTGTGTGTAAGTATGTGGCTGAGTTCACAAATCCCCAGCACCTTCATACATCTTTTATGAGAGCTTTAGTGAGAACTCTGTGGTACTTACAGACACCACCAGGATTCTGCACTTCTTGCTAATATCGACACAAACAACCACAGCGGTCAGGAAATGTGAAAATAGAGTTACACAGTGGTGAAGCCTGTACAGGCAAATGGTGGCCTGAAGGTTGGAGAAAATGGAAAGATGCCAGTTCAAATCTGTGACCTGTGTGGTGGAAGACGAACTTGCATCACTTGCCTCAAAGTTGTCCTACATTCAACAGTGTACTGAAGTACAGAAGCAGATCAGAAAAATGCAAACAAAACATCAAAAGTAGAAGCGCTCATTATGCAGAATAGCCCATTTCACAGTGTTACATTATTACATATTCTGTATTTACATTATATTTACTGACGTATTAATGTGAAAGCAACATTTTCATGTTGTTTAGCTGGTAGAAGTGTAGCTAATTTTCCCTGCTAAATGTACTAGTTTAATCTATAACAATGTGCCAAATGTACTGTTGGACACATATTTCAAAATTTTAGCTTGCAAAAAAATTGTAACTGTCAAATAAATGTATTGAAGTATACAATGTTGCAACATTTACCACAAATTCAACCAATCCTCATTAATTCTGAACTATCTTGCAATTCCGTCCAATTTATTTACTTCCTTTTTTTTGCCTTACTTTGGTTGCTAAGGTCTTTTGTGCAATGGTTTAGGGATTCCTTAAGTGCAGGACCAAGACAATGAGAAAACAGTGAACATTTTAAGAAAACCTTAAAAAGAAGACTTAAGGGTGTTTAATCTCAATTTTATTTTGAGAAAACCTTAACCAGGACTTTAAGGAAAATGTTAACCTAAGGTGTTTTGTGCAACGGGCCCCAGGCACTTACTGTAGTGGCTAAATCATTGAAAGAGCCAACATGTTTCGACCACCACAGGTTTTCGTCAGGGGTTTAAAAACTGTCTGTGGAATATCTTGAGTAACTGGGTCATAATTTCTGTAGAGAGACACTGCTGTTGAGTTCTTCAAATGTATTTATGTGGTGCTTTGAGCACCACGAGCTGAGTGCCATCTTGTTCCACTATATTCAAGAGAATGCAGACATTTCAGCCAATACAGCCGATCTCTCCAACACTCTGCAACTCACACCAAAACAATCTAGATTGATAAATAACACTACAGGTAGAAGGTAAGAAGACATATATGTATATTTGATTTTGGGGTGAACTGTCCCTTTAACCATGTATCCTAACCTTGACTTCCCTCAACAAGAGAGCATTGTGATTGTAATGGAAGTTTTGTTGTTCAGACAGTAAATATGTCAGATGGAGGTTGCTCGATAAAAAAAAACATCTGGTAATTACAAGACTTTGGTATTTGATCATCAGTCAAGATTTTTAAATGTTCTAAATGTTTTATCATAGCTGAATTTTACAAGAAAAGATATGATGTGCTACAGAAATGGATCTGATAGTTTCAGGAATGTGAAGTTAATACTGCAAACACTTCAGCAGGAGTCTCTTACCGTCCTGTGCATCTTGTCCTCCAAATCCTGGTTGATCCTCTGAAGAGCTGCATAGCTACTCTGGATCCTGAAAGAACAGGAGAAGAATCATTACGGCCTGTTCAAAATTCAAACCACAACACATGATGACTAAAGAGTATCTTACTGTTTGTACTGCTAAGTACGCACCAGTAATCTCCACATAATTTTAGTCAGAGAAATAAATAAATTACTACATCAGGGCACTGACGGAGACTCTCGGAGGGGATTTGCAGGATATTTTAAGGACTGACTCAGATTTGGAGATCACTGAGGATAAAAATCTACTGAGCCAAAACACAGTAAAAAGGGTTGATGATATGTTTAAGTGCCACAGCAGGAGACAACATAACCACATCTAAACATGAAATACATAAAAAGATCTACGATAGGAAATCAGTAAACATTCTCAAGCAGACCCGTAGCACTGACTGAAGACTCCTTTTAATTCTCTCATCACTACTGCTCTTTGGTAGATTTCCAGTGCATTAGTGATCTTAATGGAATAGGACCTTGACTCTTTATTTGTTAACTTGTTCCCGGTGTTTTTATCATGTCAGCTCTCAGTTCAGTATCACATTTTCACATTAGCTCTCAGGCCGAACAGAGTGTTGATAAACCGGCATTTATGGCTCCATTAACCTGACAGATATGGAGAGTGTGGGCAGTGCAGACAAAACGCAAAGACAAATCATAAAACAAAGACCTAAGAGAGATATGAGTGAGCTCAAAGGGAGCGTAAATGAAAATAAAGGAGTGGCACTGGAAGAGAGTGGTTCGCTGATTGATGGAGAACAAACAAAACCGGCCATTATGAGCAACATTACCAAGTGCTGTTACTCATTTAAGAGGAGCATAAAACCCGTGTCTTTCAGGCAGCTCTCTCCATCTTCAACAAGCTCTACCAATCATTCACATAGTTAAAATAGGACCAAGGGGTTGGGACTGGGTTGTGCTGATCAAAATAACATGAGATAGAATTTGTGCAGAGTCTGTGGAAATCAGACTGTAGGTGAGAAAGTCTCCTGGGCGCATGCAAATGCCTCGTCCGCCAAGTTTCAAGGAGGAGTTTCAAGTTTATTTAAACAGCATATTGTACATGCGCATAGATGCTAATTAGATTATCCTGTCAGAGGACCACAGAAATAAGATGAATTGGTGCTTCCAACACCTTGGGAAAACAGAAATAGCCAATTAAAGCAAGGCAGCTGCAAACCTATTGGCTGACAAAGTCATCAATACCGGTCAGTTCTGCAAAACCCTGGATTACAGTAAGTTCAACTATTCTTTTTTCTTGATTTGTCCATTTTACATTATCTGCTCATGGCGTCTACAACATGGTTAAAGTTAGGGAAAGATGGTAATAATGCCAAATTAAAAGGTACACTATGCAGATTGTCTGGCTGTCAATTTATCTGCAGAGACTCTGCCCTCTGCCTTTCTTTGTGGTTGGGAAGTATTTGGGTGTGTAGCCCAAGTGGCAACCTCTGAGGCTGAAAAAGAAGTTCCAAAAAACTGCAGTTTCTCTAATGGCCACTTGAGGCTGCCTCCAAAAGCGAGTCAATCCTCATAGACCCGTGTTAAAAGGCCTAATTTTTGGGGGAGAGGCGGGGTATACCCTTGACTCGCCCTCACATTCTCACCTACGGGCACCTTCAAGTTGGGTGTGACTTAATGCCCCAAGCGAGGGACTTCAAGTATCTTGGGGTCTTGTTCACGAGTGAGGGTAGAATGGAGTGTATATGGACTGGTGAAGAGAGAGCTGAGGTGGAAGGCATAGCTTTTGATTTACTGGTCCATCTACGTCCCAACCCTCACCTATGGTCATGAGCTATGGGAAATGTCTGAAAGAATGAGGTCCTGGATACAAGCGGCCAAAATGAGTTTCCTCAGAAGGGTGGCGGGCTCAGCCTTAGAGATAGGGTAAGGAGCTCGAAAATCCAGAGGGAGTAGAGCCGCTGCTCCTTCGCTTCGAAAGGGGTCAGTTGAGGTGGTTCGGGCATATGATCAGGATGCCTCCTAGGTACCTCCGATTAGAGGTGTTCCAGGCACATCCAACTGGTAGGAGGCCCCAGGGCAGACCCAGAACACACTGGAGGAATTACATATCTTGTCTGGACTGGGAACTTCTTGGGGTCCCCCAGGAGGAGATGAAAGGTGTTGCTGGGAAGAGGGATGTCTGGAATACATTGCTCAGCCTGCTGTCCCCAGGACCCAGCTTCGGATAAGCAGTTGAAAATGGATCGATAGATGGAATTAACATAACCTGCATGATTTTGGACTGTGGGAGGGAGCCGGAGAACTCGCAGAAAACTCACACTGACATAAAAATATGCAAACTCCACACAGAGGGACCCTGTTCAAACCTGGGTCCCTCTTGCTGTGAGGTGACAGTACTAATCGTTGTACCACCGTGCCACCCATGTTTATGAACAGTAACAGTTCCTGCATAATATACCTGTAACTATTGTAAAACTATGGTTAAAGTTAGGAAGAGATCATGGCTACAGTTAATACTTCATGTTTGAAACAAAGAATGAACACTGGTCCCCTGCATGATATTCAGATGCTTGACACCACAGTCACTGCTTCCTGTACTGAATGTATGCATTTGTAGGTGGAGGTGTAGAATCGTCAAATATGGACCTAATTACTTGGGATACTGGGCTGCAAATGAGCTGAGTACCACTCTCATGGCCGTTAATGACATGTAACAGCATGTAAAAAACCTCATCTATCACCTAATTTCCTTGTCGACACAGTTCGACTTTGCTGGGTTTCTCCCTGATTGGAATTTGACAGTTCATGCATACATAAAAAGGCGAGCTGCCCACTGAGTCATGCACACATGCACACACACCTGCGTAGTTTCTCTGTAAATTTCTCCAGTTCCTCCTGGGCCCGGCGCAGCTCAGTCTCAAGGTACTGCCGAGTGGAATCGAACTCCGTCTCCACCATCTCTAGTTTGTGGGTGGTGTAGGACAGGCGCTTGCGGAGGTCATCCTTGTGGTCGTGGAAAGAGCTGAACGTACAGCAGAGAGAGTTTAGAGAACAGGGAGACGCAGTCACAACACTGATGTACTTTCATGGCTATCCAAGTTTGTCAGATTCATTGAGCCAAGTAGAGAGAGGAAGAGGAAACAGACAGAGAGAGAAAAGGCAGTAAAGTAAAAGCTAAAGTGTGTTTGTGTTTGTGTGAGAGAGAGGGAAAGGGATGAAGTGTAGCTGGAGCGTAATTCAGTCCAGAGTGAGAAAGGTCCCAGGCAAGGGGAAGGCAGTGAAGCCGATGGGGAGGAGGAGATGGATGGAGGAGGAATACTAATCATTTCCCATTCACAGGGTGGGAGCAAAGCTGGGAGAGGAGCTCCCATCGGTGTAATGGTGAATTCCATTACACAACCCCCCTATCGAATCTCTGAAAGAATAGGAAAAGGATTTTTCTGCCCCCAGACACACACCGTGGGTGATTCATAGAAAAGAAAATACAGAATGGGCCACGGCTTTAAAAGAGGGTGAAAGAGGCGGAAAGAGCATGAGAGAGCGTAGGTGAGAATAGCACCGTTTCAACACCATCAACAGCAACAACATAGCAGACAGGGAGCAATATTTCGTTCATTTGATGCAGGTTTGAGTGTGGGGATGAAACACACAGACTGGGACTGACTGAGGGAATGGATGTGGTAATGAAAGGCTAGAGATGGGGAGCAGGGTCTGTGTGCGCTCTGGGGGATTTAGCATTTTGCCAGACTGATGGATACTTGGCTCACAGAGAGGTTCGATGGCTCAGCGCTGCCAACCAGCAGGCGCAACGAGTGCACCTCCAAGCCCACCTCGGCCCAGAGCCTCAATTAGGAAGCTGGCAGTAAAGGAGGAGAAAATGGTGTCCACAGAAAGACTTATAGATGGTGTGTCAATACGAAGGTGGGACAATGGACTACCTTTGGTGTCTGGGTACGTGGTTGAAGCTCTCCAATAATTAAGCCTTTTTCAAGCAATAAGAAGTCAGTATATAAGCAGCCGAGCAAAAATATGCCCATAAACGTGGTGTTAGAATAGTAAATAAACATCTGGCTGTGTGCAAAAACAGCACTACATTTCAAAGGAATAGATATACAATTTGAACAATATGCAAATTTCTTTGCAAGAATGTTGCATAGTTACTGATACCACTCTCATCATCTGTTTGCTAAAAGGCATAGTATATAGTCCCCTTTCATACATGCACTGCAAACATTAAATATTTAGACATTACCCGAAGGAGTTGTATATAAAAACGGAAATATCCTAATCAGTTGGAATGGACATTAAACAGACCTTACCCTGCCAGCTCCCCGGTACAAAGTCTGTAATGTCTGATTGAGCCCATGTGTGAATAGAGCGGGTAATTGTCCGGAGGATTCACAGCAAGCGAGTGGGTGTGTTGACGACGTTCCTGTCATGCAGATTGCTTGAAACCAAGGTTGATGTGCATTTGTCCAACCAAATTCTCATCGGTCACACAATCACTGGTGTTACTTTAATAAGGCCGTGTGTCCACCAAAGCTTTTTTTTTTCCTCAGCTGAAAACAGTTGTTGTTGTTCAGCAGTAGATTTGTCCACTGTGATGGTCACACAGGAGCCCTTGTTGTAGCAGCACGATGGCTAACGTTAGCTAGTAAGTCTCTTTCTTGTATGCAGTGTCACAGACATATTTAATGTTAGTAACGTAACGTTGTATATGACATCGTCAACCCCTATAGTGTCCAGTATGTCAGATTTTTCTCATCTGTCCTGTTCAACCCTTAGAGGTGTGACAGACTTGCACACGCAGCTCAGACGGAAAAGCGTTACAGTGTGCCGTTTATTTACGGATAATATTACATTGGAGATCACATTTATTTTTCACTCGAGGCATTCCACTTGAATGAACCATGAGTTTACTTGCCCTGGGTAGGTGTTAATGTGGAGCTCTGTGACAGGAAGAAACACTTTGTTGGATGCACAATGCTACCAGGTAGAGTGCACTGTGGCCAAATGATTTAATCTAGAGATAACGTGCAGGTTTTTAACCCAATCAACCAAGCGATTGGTTGAAGAGTAGGTAGAGTTTCAGTCGACCAAGATTTTCTTTGGTTGACCACAGCTTGAGAAAACCAACATCTAAAGGTGCAGAAAAAGAAGAAGGGTCATTTTCAAGATAGAAACGAAAATGTCTCATTGGAGAGTTGACCAGATTTGGGAACTTTTGTCAGTAAGGGCTGAAATCAAGAGACAAATTCAAGGAACAACTAAATTATGAACTAGCTCCCTGACCACTGTGTAATCCGTGTCACATCCTGCCTCCTGCATGCACTATCCAGGTACCAGCAATCGCCTAAACCAACACAGTATTTACAGTAGGTGCAAACACTTCTAACACAGACAGTATTCTGTTGTGTGCTGCATGCATAAAAGGGAAACTCTGGACAATGTCCGGACCTGATCCTCTGCATATTATCTGGACTTCATTTGAGAAAATGGCTTATCATTTGTCTTCAAAACTCACTCTTGCAAACAAAGCAAGTAAGCGAATTTAAAAAATGTTCCTTTATAAATGTTTGACAGACAGATGAGTCATTGAATAGTTTATGCATCCAGCACGATGAGGCTCGCAGACTCAGCCAACTCTGCTTGCCTCACGCTACAACAAAACAAAATCTTTACAACCTCTAACAGCTGCAAGTGATGTTGTAAAATCACATGGCAAAGAGCCAGAGAGCTATTGTAAGTACATGTGAAAATTGCTCTGGGCTCTTATCACTATGTAATGCCAGTTTAATTAAGTCTGAGCACACAGCCATTGATTTTTTTTATTTTTTGTAGGTATTACTTTTTTTTTCACGTGTCCAGATTTATAAGACTAAAGCGCAGTGCAGCATTAACTTGGATGTAGATGTCAGCTGATACACGACAGGAGAGATGAAGATGAGTGATGGGAATGAATAGACGCCACATTATGTTTTTAATGTCTTTTTAATGGTCATGACCTCCCAATGAGAATCCATTTCCATTAGTCAAAATGAATGAAATGGATCCGCCGACAATGTGGCTGATGTTTAGAGTTTAAAACACTCCCCAGACTGACTCATCTTACCTTCTTTTCTGATGTTTGCAACCATTTCTCTGTGTTTTGAGGGCAGTTTTGCCAATGTATATCTTTTTCATATTTTTCTCTCTGCCTTGGCTCTCATGTGTGTATAGCTGTTGCCTCTGCTGCCGCTGCTGCTGGTCGGCTGAATGTCGAAGCCAAGTTTGAACTCTAACCACAAACCAACAGTCAAAGCTCTAAGTCTTGCCTGGGGAGGCAGATAGGAGTTGGCTATCTGTGATGACCCTGGCAAGAGAGCAGAGAAAAACAGCTTTGAAGTCCCGCAGATTTAGCAGCACATTTAGTTCTGTTGACTCCAGAGAAAAACTGCGATTTTGGGTGCATTCAAAAACGAGCTCCTTGGTGTGATGAAGCACAACTGGGGGATCAATTAGATAAAGTTCAGTAAACAAACTTAAAGAGCATGCAATACTCTGAATTATTGCACCTTCCGCTGAACTTTGCTCTTCCTATGGAAATATCAATGCACAAAGATCTTTTTCCTATGAGTCTATAATCCAATAAGCACATTTCGAAATATAACCAACACAAGTTACACTGTAAAAGCAAACTACAACACTGAATGTAGAAAAATTAATATTCCTATCACTTGTGCCTCCTTTTTCATCATTTCATTCTCTCTCATGCTTGGAACAATTGAATGCAGCCACCGCAAACTACAGGACCCTATGGAATAGTGAGTTATTGACCAGCTGACCACAGAGGTTATTCCTCAATAAATCAGTGTTATGATGAATGCGTGTGTGTTTCCATTTCCATCTTTCATCATTGCTCTGTAGTGCTGGGGCTTGAACTTCGCTCCCCTGCACTGCAAGAACTTAATAACCTGCCACCAGCTCGCATAAAATGCCAGAATAAACCTTGAGAGTTGTACATCTTTTCTTTATGCAGCTGCATTAATAAGTCTTGTTGGTGATATCAATGCCCATTAGCTACCAATGTGATGTTACAAATCATAGAACGTGAAATAGTTGCACCTGAAAATTGAAGAGGTATTAAGAGCAAAACAACTGTGCGTTGAAGCAGCCACTTTTTGGCTGTAGTAAGAGCAATACCAGGTATTTTAAGGAGTTTGGTGTCTTTTTAACCTCTCTAAAGCAAAGAACTTGAGTGCAAAACTTCAAAGAATAAATCAAACACTGTCTTATCTACTCCCACATGAGCTGCCAACATTGGCATCCAGCTAAAAAGTTTACTGCAGTAACCTGACCGCGTGTTACTTACAAGGCCAAGGAGCATTTCATTAGCTTCATTAGCTGTGGGGTTATAGGTTACGCTAAAGGGACAGTTCACCCCAAATCAAAAATACATACTTTTCATCTTACCTGTAGTGCTATTTATCAAGCTAGATTGGTCTGAGTTGCCCAGTGTTGGAGATATTGGCTGTAGAGATGTCTGCCCTGTCTTGAATACAATGGAACTAGATGGCACTCAGCTTGTGGTGCTCAAAATGCTAATAAAATAAATTTGAAAAACTCTACGGCAACGTCTCTGTCCAGAAATCATGACCCGATTACTCAAGATAATCCATAGACCTTGTTGTGAGCAGTTTCATGTAGGAACTATTTTCTTTCACAACTCAGCCCGCCAACTGTATTGCTGCGCAGAAGGAAGTGTGCATCTACTCATGGATAAGAGGCTCGTGGTGGTGAGATGTAAACATGAATGGCGTCCTCCTCAGCTGAGCTGTAATGTTAGCGAGCGGTTGATACGGTTGGCGGGTGTAGAACGGTAGAAAGAAAATAGTTCCTACATGAAACTGCTCACAACAACGGCCTATGGATTATCTTGAGTAACTGTGTCATGATTTCTGGAAAGAGACATTGCTGTTGAGTTTTTCAAATGTATGTTTTTTTGCCACTTTGAGCACCACAAGCTGAGTGCCATCTAGTTCTATCTTTAAGAGAAGGCAGACATCTCTACGGCTGATATCTCCAACACTCAGCAGCTCACAGCCAAAACAATTTAGAGTGACAAACAGCAGTACAGGTAAAGATGTATTTCTGATTTTTGTGTTAATTGTCTCTTCGAAGGCCCATGCACTACTAGCACATCCACTGTGTAGTACTCCTTATTGTGTGGAATCAGAAACTGTGAACCTAAATTTGCAAAACTCTCACGAGCCACTTCAAAATATCACTCTCTTGTTGTTTTATGTAGTGCGACAATGCTGTGGTTAAGGTCTAGTTTGGTTAAGGCACAAAAAGCACTTGATTAAGGTTAGGGAGAGATCATGGTTTGGGTTAAAATGATCACTTAAAACATGAATCGTGAAAATGAGTGAAATCTGGGTTTACCATCTAGACATCAACGGAGGCCAGTCCATGCTGTCAGAGCTAACCAAAAGTTTGCAGCTCTGAGGTGTTCTCTATTGGATTTGGGTAAGTTTTCAGCCCAGCAACAACAGCCAGACTCATAATGTTTGGCAACACATTGGTTATTTTTCACACTAAATGACTAGAAAAGAGAGAGGCCTGCTTTTGTCTGCTTCTGTATGAAATTGAAGACCCATTGTTTCAAAAATCACAAAGAATTTTCAGTAGTTAATTTGCCACCGTCATGTTGCAAACTGCATTATGGGCCTACCACCACAAGTATATATTATAACTGGAGCACAAACATTTCAATAAGTCCATATATTTGCCCTTTAAACACGATTATGTCTTCTCCTTAAGAGCCAAGTAAGCATAAATGCATAAATGGAGACCATAACTTTTATCGGTCCCCGCAGAGTGGCAGGGTGGCAGGGTGGCAGTTCAACAACAAGCTGGAATGAATGTTTTGTCGCCTGCTGCCATTTCTAATGGCACCACCACTTATTATTTTTAATCTCCCTTCAACACTGGCTCAGGAAACAATGGCAGTTTCTGGAAACACTGTTAATACGGTTGCAGTGGCCGTTTTCTTATCTGCAAGTCACAGAGGGGGAGAGAGCGAAAGACGACAGAAATAGTTGCTGAATTGGTAAGTAAGTGTGGTTCTATAGAATCCATCCTCACATGCACAAACATAAACACAACATTTCCTGCAGTGCATCAGAAGTACTGTACCACCACTGTATCTTAACACCTCCCCCAGGGGGATAAACAGCAGATCTCGGTGCCTCAGGTGTTGTCTGGCAAGGTAAACACTATCCACATGAAGGAACAAATCTGAGTCCTCAGAGAACCTCGTGATAGGCTTACTGCTGTTTCTACGCTGCCAGAGAAACTTAAAACAGCACAGGATATGTAAATTAAGCACACTTTCCTCTACAGTGTTTCCTCATAAGTGTTAAGAGGAGTCTACAGTGTGGATGGAAACAAGAGTAAACCCTGTTTACCTGAAAAACTTTCCCCATGTGTTACAACTTGTCATAATGATCAGACAATGTGCACTACAGGGAGTACAACAAATGGTTGTTGTAATGCTGCAGACTATAACCTACTTCAGGCAGTTTCCACCTCCCACTCTGCCTGTATACTTTCTTTCTTTCGTGGCTCCAATAGCAAGTGACTCCAGTTTAATTTAGAACAAAGAAAAAAAACCTTAATGTGAAACCTACTAAAGGTCACAACCAGCCAGCATCCATCTTGGATCTACACTGGGGAGCCCTTACGGTGCCCGCAGGTTGATTTACTAGTAATGAGCTACGGGAGGTGAGCGAGGTAGAGCTACTGCCTGCCAGATACACTACTCACAGTGACCAAATGAGAACATTAAACTTTAATGGCCGCTGTGCCATCCCTCCTGAAGTCTGCTATTAAGTGAGCAGCTCACAGAGACACAATCACCTTATCTACTGTAAACAGTGAACCTGAGGAGAACTCCGTAGGTGTTATTTTTGTTGTTCCCATCATCATCTCTAATGGTTGTGATGACAATGTTATAACTAACCAAAGTAATTGCTGAGATCTGGGAGCATGGTGACATAGCTGCAAAGAAGTCTGATGCTGCAAGAGCTAATAAGAGCAAACACTTAGGGTTAGAAAACATTCTCTAAACTACTTTCAACAAATCCTCCAAGCAAAAGAGGTTCGTCATTGCCTTCCATATGGACGCACATGAATGTTTCTGATCTGCTTTAGGTTGGGTTTCTGTCTATTCTGCCATTCATACACATACACTGGTGGCCAAAGCTACCTGCTACTCATACACATTCACAGATACATGGCACAGCAGTTGGGAGCAATTTGGGGTTTAGTATCTTTAGTACCAAGGATACTTCGACATGCAGACTAAAGCTCCATTTCCAGTGAGCAGTACAGTATGGTACAGTTCAGTTCGGTACGCATTTTTTCCGTTTCCACTGTGAAAAGTTGGGGATGGTACCAATGAAACCATTCTGTGCCGTCCCCATTTTTGGTCCCCCCTCTGTTGGGGTACCTAGCACACAGATCTAGTACTAAAAGGTGGAGCTGTGAAACAACAGTCTGTTGATTGGTCAATGGCAGATGGTCACTCTCACTCAGGGCTGAGCTGTGGCTGGTTTTGAGGCTCATGTAACCATTGTTCATACTGTGGAGAGTTTTATTAGTAGACTGTAACTATAAAATGAAAGGATGTTTTGCTGCCTCTTGCAGCAGCTGTAGTTGGAGAAAAAATAATTCACTGGGCCGACTGCCGGCAACTTTTAAGATGAAACGTTAACTTGTAATGTTACTCAATGCATGAGTTCATGACGTGAATCCATCAACACACCTTAAATTTCACTGTGACTGTAGTGTATGGAACTATTTCCTCTAACGCAGTAATACACCCCCTCTTTAATATAGCAGTACACCTGATAGGTAATGCCCATTGATATGAGTAAACTGTCTAAAACTGCAAGTCCACGAGTAAAGCTGTGCTGAACTTGAGCTCTGTCCGTCTGATTAATCTTTGAAGTTGTGGGTAACAGACACAACAGTGACAACTTTGACCATTACTTTAGTTTTTATATGACATGCACTCTTAGCAATGAGTGGATCTTCAAGCGTTTATATAATAATTTGACGGGGTTATGTGAACCGCATATATTCTAATCCTCACTCAGAGAAAAAAAAAGCGTTGTGGAGCATTGTTCCTGTGGGCTACGTCAACACTAAACCCCTGAGCTTACCTTAGAAGGACTAAATGCACAAACTTGCTATTTTTAAATATCCCGTGGAAAGAGACTCTCACTGCAGCCTGTTCTATTTTGTTCTGAAATTGTCACCGTGCAGCCTCCTTCTGTGGCTGATAAACAAGGCACAGACTTCCATGTGTGTCACTGGTAATGAGGAAATACAATGAGTGAGCGACAACAACCCCGCCCACATTTAAGTGTACTGTTTGCGGTGGAAACAGGGCTTAAAGGAACCCCTGATCTTACAATTAGTGGACAAACTGCTCTAACTTTTGGGCCACAGCCACCCCTCACATTACCAGATAATCTAGGCAAAACATTGGTACTGGCCAAGGTCCCAGACCAGATATCTCCTCCAATTGTCAGGAGAGGTGAATCAGGGATAAATCGGCCCATAACTCCTGTAGTCTGAGCCTGGCTGAGAAAGCAGGAAAGATTGTCTCTATAAACAGATCTCTGCATATGAAAACAGAATCTGTGGGCAACAGGACAAGACTTTGGTACTGGAAGCGTTCTGGTTTCCGTTTGCAGTCTGAGTAGTATTGACCAATCATGTTGGAGTTGAATTTAGTTGCATGCAGGTAAACAGTCTGTGTGGAGAGCAAAAGAGGCACAATGCATTGGCCAAAATGCAATCTTGGAACCCATTGGCTATTGTCTGACAACGATTTAGATTTCTATTAGCCAGAGCATCATGACTCTGTGTATATAGTGTAACAAGTTGATAATCAGACTGTGAATAATGTCCGGCGCATGAAAAAGGAAGTCTTGCTTGATATTCATGATCTCTTATCCAGATTTCCGCTAGCTACACCGGAACCTCCAAAATATTGGCAGCTGCAGTTGGCAAAGCTGAACCCGGACATGTATCTAGTAAGCTGTGAGGGGTAATCATTTAGCATTACCAATGATTTCTTTTCCAAATAAGTTTGGCTGAACTGGGCGATTGTGTGATTGTGTGACTGGCTGTGCTTCTTGCCCTATCTTATTTTTAGCACTGCCTTCTGAGATCTTGCAGATTAATTCTTGTGAAGTAGTGTAGTAGGAACGATAGCCAAAACAACAAATATAAGACCCGAGAATTATTCCTCAAAATGTATCTCAACTGCTGCGTAACTCAAAAGGATCAGACCCAAACAGCCTAAAAGCCAAAGAGACCAAACCGGAGCAGACGCGGTGATAATTAGCAACATTATTTTTATATTTTCCCCCTGGTATGATCTATCACAGTGGTCGAGGCTTTATTTGAGAGCCATGGGTTGTGTATTTCTTCTGATGCAAGACTCCAGAAATACAACAGTCTCTTGTGCATGCTCCACTACCAGCGGCCAGAAAACAGCTCTGTGGATTAAGTCACCAGAGCAATGATGATGACTAGTCAACACAGTTTGCTGCCTGAAGGAAAGAAATGCAACTGAGGCGCGATCCCCACACTGTTTATCTCTTCTTTAGTTTCTATCTACATATCAAAAGAGACTCAACCTTAAGTGGGTATGAGGAGGAACTTGTTGGCCTTGAAACTAATAAAACTTAGAAACCACTCTAACTTCTTTTACTAAATGCCTCAAGTCTCAGGTTTTATTTGAGGCTGCGTCAAATCATCTTTAAGTCTTGTTAATATTTTTGCAATGACTGTGGCAGAGGTACTTTGATAAGGGCAGAGGTGTTGACTGAAGTCATATGACTTGGACTCGAGTCAGACTCCAGTCACAAATTTGATGACTTTAGATTCAACTTGACAGAATAAAATAAAAAATAATGAAAAACTTGCAACTCATTTTCGACTTTAGTTCAAATGACTCATGACTTCCCTGAGACTTAAGCTTTTTGACTTGAAAATACTTGACAACTTCCCCCAAGCTCAAAGATTAAAAAGTATGTTATATAAAAACTTAAGGCCACAAATGAGTTCATTTCTTCCCATTTCCTGAACTGACATATGTTAACCTTATTAATTCCCAGCAAGTCGACAACTAATTCTCCAGATCCACTTTGTTTAAACCAATCCAAAAGCATCCAGTCAACTTGCATGAGAGAACCATGAAGAACATTACAAAACTAAGCGCCAGTTGGAAAAATTATTACAAAAGACAATTTTGCTCACGTACTGAAACTACATGGTGGTCAAGGAAAAATAAAATGCAATATCCTCCTGAGACCCTGTGTCCTCATATGAGGACATCACATTTTGGGTTTACATGACCTTATACTTCATTCTACTTAACTTAAGCCCCTTTTACACTGCCAGATTTTCTGCAAATGTTGGGCCGTTCTGCCGGCAAGCTGCAAGCGTTTAGACACACAGAGCCGGATTAGCGAGTTGATCTGTGGTGCCCAATTTTCCGCCTCGTGGCGGAACTCTTTTAGTTTAAAAAGACCGAGGTGGCCTTCCGCAACGGGAGGGGCTGTTGAAGACATTTGGGAGGAGCTGTTGATGACGCCGCAAGTGCGAGCCACTGGCGGTGGATAAACAGGAAACAGCTGATAGCAGGAATTAGCGAGCAGCTAGTAGCAAGAGGGAAACACAAACCTGACAGACACTGTAAAGATGAGCAACTGGGGAGACAAAGAATTGCGCACCCTACTTGTCCTTGCAAACGAAGAGGCCATTAACCGTCAGATGACGGGAACGATGAAGAACGGGCCGACTTACGAGAGAATCGCCAAAGGACTGACCAGCCGCGGCTTCCCTCCCACGTCACTGTTTACGTCACACGCTGAGCTACACGTTTTGTTACTTGCTCACGCCCCCCATTGCCCCGAAAAAGGCACATTCTGTATAAACAAAAGTAGGTAGGTGGCATTTTGCTGCACTCCCGGATTTTGTTTTTATACTGCCAATGCTGAAAAAAGACTGATTGGGCTTTCCTGCAAACTTGCACAATTCCTATCTAAAAAGGACTTTAGACCTGTTGTATTCGTCCGTGGACACTTTTTGTGCCATCTAGTGGTAGTATGAGCACAGTACACTAATCCATGTAAAAACAAGATGGCAGCCATCTCTGCCAAGTCAGTCTGCAGCCGATCATGTCACAAAAGGTCCAAAACCTGATCACATTTTATGATTGAAACTTGTTTATTCATGATTAATAATGTTTGTAGTTTGATATGGCAACTAATTTGACCAATTTAAGCACCAGTAACAAGCTAAGACACTGTTAATTAGGACAACTTCCAACAAACTTGTTTTAGCTCAAATACAAATTTTTAAAAGCATTTATGATTTTTGTAAATTCAATTTATTATTACTGTGTCTTTAAAATGGCGTATATTTGGTGAGGGGCGCATTAAGACTTGTTGGTTGCAACTCAAAGTTTAGGGCTTTGGACTTGACTAGGGACTTACGAGTCTTGACCTGGGACCTGAGTACAAGGACTTGAGACTTGCTTGTAACTTGCAAAAGAATGACTTGGTCCCACTCTTGGATAAGGGAGTAAATCAGGAACTTGACGCACAGAAGTATCAGACCTGACCACGTTGTTGCAGGTGATGTCAAACACAGTTCAGGGCCACGCGGCAAATATGTTTGCATTCATTGTCTGGCTTTTTGACCATAATGCTGTTTTCCAACACAAAAAGCGCATGGGGATAAATTAAACGATAATGAATAGCTTCCCCTGCTGCGCCATGAATCATCAAACTCCCTTCAGCTCCTTCATGTATCCTTGGCCCTTTAAACGGGACGTCAGTCATAAGAATAAAGTTTCATTCGTGTAGAGTAGAAATGTGTGTGTGCGTATGTGTGACAAGCTTCAGAGGAAACAGCATGCGTTCAATCAATTCTGACAATTTGTAGGCATATTTCACACTATTCCTGATCAGATCACATCACATCAGGGGGCCACAGCAGGAGTCACCAAAGAGGAGCTTCCCCACATCTCACTGTGGTGTGTGTGTTTGTGCGTGTGTCGTGCAGTTTGCGGCGGGTGTGCTCTCTGACTAATTCAGAAAGCGGAAGCCCCGTATTGGCTTCAGCTGAGTTTTTGACACATTTTTACATAGGCAGTTTCAGAGTGAGGACAGACTTTGTCCCCCATTACTTACAATCAAAGCACGATAGGAGGGAATGTCTAGTATGAACAGGAGGAATGATTACAGCAATGTTCATATGAGCACCAATTGTTTAAAAATGAAAATTGTGAATCTTTTCTTAAGATCTTTTATCAGTAAAACGAACCCCCCTGATTAGTGTATTCATTTCTTTCAGTCCCTAATAAGCGAGTCAATACCATTTCCACCATTGTCTTTAAGCTAAGTGACATAAAGGCCATTGTGCCTCACTGGAAAAGCTTCACATGGCAGTAGACTGAGATAACGATAGAGCAGCTTTAGGAGCTGTACTGCACGTTAAATGGGGAGTAAATTGCAGCTCCATCTGTAACTTACTGCTGCCAAACCACACTTACTACATTGTGCTGCTGGCAGTTCACAGCTCCTCATAGCCCAGTGTAAACCTGCTTTATTATGCTACGTAGTGCAATATATCTTTGCATTGACTGGATCGCCATCTGTCACAGCACAACATCAGATGCTGGATCTGTCTGGTTCGTCACGACAGAGGCTAGACAACAGGTTTCACTCTCAACTTTAAACATAATTTGGAAGCAAGTAATGTTATATATAGAGACTGCATTTACTTGGGGGAGTTGTGCAGATTTTATCAACATGTCTTCATATCTGATTGACAGAATAGGTTGTTCGTCAATGACTCCCAGAACGACGTAAATGAACGTTGGAAAGTACCAGTGACAGGCACATGTACTAATGATCACAGTTCCAAACATGTGGTTAGTGTGTGAAGAGAGAGCTGAGCTGGAAGGCAAAGCTTTTGATTTTCTGGTACATCTATGTCCCACCCTCGCCTGTGGTCATGAGCTTAGGGTAATGACTGAAAGAATGAGGTCATGGATACAATTCGAGGGAGCTCTGAGTAGAACCGCTGCTTCTTCGTGTTGAAAGGGGTCAGTTGAGGTGGTTCGGGCATCTGCTCAGGATGCCTCGTGGGAGCCTCCCATTAGAGGTGTTCTGGGCATGTCCAACTGGTAGGAGGCCCCAGGGCAGACCCAGAACACGCTGGAGGGATTACATATCTCATTTGGCCTGGAAACGCCTTGGGGTCCCCCAGGAGGAGCTGGAAAGTGTTGCTGGGGAGAGGGGTGTTTGGAATACTTGGAAAGTGTTGCTGGGGAGAGGGGTGTTTGGAATACTTTACTCAGCCTTCGGATAAGCAGAATTCATGGATGGGTGAATGGTTAGCGTTGTGAAATAGTCAGTTATATTGCACTCCAGACAACTCCAAGCTCGAAAATGTCTGACCTCCTATGAGAACATACACATTGGAACACCACTCCAAGTCAGAGTTCCCACTTGTACGCTTAAGGCAAATCCATCTACGCCAACTTCAAGAAGCATTTGTCCGAGATCACACAACAATGGCAGCAACCATGGAAGCACACATTTCAATCAATATCGGAGGTGGTAGAATGTATTTGTAGACTACAATATTTGTAGTAGGATAGTCAGTGGCATATTCAAATACATTTACAAGTATAAAAGTGCAGTAAAATAAGATCTTACCTCATGCGCTGTTTTGTTCTGTTTATATATGCAACGAGGCTGTACTGCTGGCCAAAACTAGATTAGTTTGTCACAGTCAGCCATGTTTTTTGCCGTTGTGCACCTGGAATGCCTAGAGGTCGGAAATTACAAATTTCAACTAGGACATTCAAACCTCCAGCTTTAATTTGAACGCAGCATAAGGCACCAAAACTACTTGGTCAGTTTTAGGAAAGGTTCATGGTTTAGGTTAAAAATAAGTATGTTTGTTGAGTAACTTAAGTTGAATAAGTAATTAAGCTTGTTATGTACATGACCTAAGTTAGGTACCGTAAAACCTGTTAAAAAAAATTAGCAGCCTGGGCTATTATTTGCTTGAATTACTGAAATCAACAGGCCTATATTTGGGACAAGCGTCCCCGGCAAAGAACTTCTATAAAAATGAACTGCTTGTCAACCGGACCATGCGTCTAATTGAGACAGGCCTTTATTTGTAAAATGTGTAGCTACACCAGGCTAATAAAAAGGGACTGGGCGTTTAATTGGGACTAGGCTTTTAATTGAAGTTTTTGTTACGAATGTTATCTTATATACCTGAGTTACATAAGTCAATATTGCCTTCTGCTTTCACACGGCACAGGAACAGCGGTCTCCTGGGTGAAAGCCATGTTTGATTTTGTCGCTATTTACACTACAACACCTTTCCCCCTTTGCTTCTGTCATATTTACTACTGTCACTACAAGTTGCCACCTAAAAATAAACATATATATATGGGTCATAACGAGCTGCTTGCACAGACGACCTTCACAACTATTGTTTTGTTTGGGGTATGAAGGTCTGAATTTACATGCAAGTCAGTTTACCAGTTAAGGGAAGAACTGCATGTCTGTGAAAACATTTGGATGTTTTCTGTGTCTATGGGGGGGCTTGAAAAAGAGAGGATATAAAGCCTGTGTTTCAAACTTACATGGTTTTTTTCTAAGCAAGGAAAGTCTAGTAAAACTATCTGAAGTTGCATTATGGAAAGTCTAGGATCCTCCTTACTAGAAACTAAAAGTCAGACTTTCTAATCGGCCTCTTGCAAGTCACCCAACCTTATGGACGTGTAGAGTTGTTGGGGTACACTTTTAAGTACTCTGCTTTTCCTAACTTTGTGTCAGTAAATTGGTTTCTCCAGCGCAGTGTAAACAGATTAATCAAGTTTCCTTTAAAGGCTAATGTACCGAGAGAACCTGGTGAACAGGAGATTAACAGTAGTTTAAGCAAGTTTCTTAAAGGTTTTTAAAACTCCATAGTAACACTTAGTCAAAGGAGTCCTTGTGAAAAAAAAACACAAAAACTTATCGTAAAGAGACAGGAAGTTGAAAAGAGTTTCAACTTCATGTCTCTTTACGATAAGTTTTTTGACCTGAAAAGAGTCCTGATTCAGGTTTTAGGTTTCTGTCAATGTCATACAATGTTGTGTAAAATTTTGACCTCAGGTTGGGTTTCTCTCCTTGAGTTTGCCGATCACGTGTGTCAATGCATTTCACATTTTGCAAGTAGATATAGGCAGCCTGGTCTCACCCCTAGGGCATCAGGATATGCTGCCCTGGGGGACAGCGGACTTTGACCTAGGTCAGGGGTTGGCAATCTTTACTATGAAAAGAGACATTTTTGGCCAAAAAAGGGAAAAAAAAAATCTGTCTGGAGCCACAGAGCATATTTGAGCCTTATAATGAAGGTATCAAAATTAGCCTAGCAGCATTACTAATGGTTCCAAATGAGCATTCATTAATATCCGTTACCACAAGGTGGCTCCTTTGCAGTGGGCTATTCATGAATTTTTGCTATTTTAACTTTGTAGTGTTGGCGGTAGTCTCGTGTGACCAGCCTCCCTTACTTCAGAATGGGAGTCTGGGGACATTCGTCTTGCGTTTTGTAATAGAAATGGGCGGGGATATCCAGACCATGTGACGGCGTTGCCATAGGTGCGGCACGTGTGTTACATGTAACAGAGACGTTGCAGCTCTGCAATATGGCTGAATTAAATTAAATCATATCCATTTTAATCTCTTCTTGCGATGCACTAAACACTTCCTTTTCTATTGTTCTACGGACAACAATTCGGGGAACAGCAATTCCGGTGTAGGCGGGTGTAAGGCAAAGCTAATCAGCTGTTGGTCAAGGAAGTACAGAAGTACACGGATTTGGATCCAATCACATCACTGCCGCTGGGAGCCAGCACTAGTTCTATTACAACTTTCCTATGGGAATGTCCACAGACGACAGAGTTAGCCAGCGTGCTGATGTCATCGGTGTCTGTGTAAAAGACTATGTGGGCAGTAGAAGCAAGCAAATCTGTCTGCACATTACTGAATACTCTGTTTTCCTTTTTAGAATTTGGAATCCATAGTTAGCCGAGCTAGAGAGAGTCAAGATTAGCTACCGCCATTGAGGTTTGGCAAAATTGAGGAAAAGGCACTAGGTCGTAGATGTACGATGCACAATTTAGTTGAAGAAATGTCAAGACATTTTTTTAATTGGTGTATAGGCTAGACATTTTTACAACCAGAGAATGTAAAATCACTTTAGGCCTGTATAAAAATTATGTATAAAAAATAATAATATTAAAAAAGAAGTTATGTACTTCCATAGGGAGCCAGTGTAAAGGGGATAAAAAAGGGGATAAAGAGCCATATGTGGCTCCAGAGCTGCAGAGCGCCTACCCACCAAAGAGAACAGTGTTTGGAACCAGCAAAGTGCATTTATTGCTGTGTTTGTGCCTCTCAAAGCTGAGTGTTTTTGAGTGACATCCGCCATCTTTTACAAATCATAGCCAAGTAGTTCTGTTGCCTAAACCTAACTGCGGACCCATTCTTCCTACTGACGCTTTCTGCGTCAAAATACAATGCAAAAGGCTGCCTCCAGCATCATTGTAGTAATGTTTAGCAGCAAAATTCGACGACTAGTGATGAGATCATGTTGCTATAGAATGTCCAGTGGGAAGACAAAAGACACTCAATAGTGGATAAAATAAAGGCAAAATATAGCTTCAGATTGCAGGTTGTGTTTGGGTCTCAAATATAGTGGTACCAGTTCCTGTGAAGAACTCTCTGCACATACAGTGTTGGTACAGTCAGCATGGAGCCCTGGGCTAAAACACCAACTTCATCCTTTTTTCTGTGCTTCTACAATAACGTCACTGTATGAAATAAAATCTGCCAGAAATGTTTTCCTGAAAGACTGAAACATGCCCCAGAGACAGAGAGCTTTAAATCACAATTCCCTCTCAATTCAACAAGCTTTTTAAGAATTCTGAAAATGGAGACAATGTAGAGCTGAACCACTTGGTTGTCCAAAATTCCACTCTTATCTTTATCAATAACACAATGGTGTGACATTATGATCTGAAGAGGTTTCTCTCGACACTGAGCAAGTTTTTTTTATGTGTGAAAGATGAAAACAATCCTTGAAATCTCTTCTGAATATTGACAAAACTTCAGAGTTGGCCTTGACTATAAAAAAATAAACATGTATGCAAGTGATAGAGTTCAGATTCATCAGGTCACCTAAAATTCTAAAGATGTTTCTCCTCTCATCAATAACAACAACTCCAGCTCTCCTAAATTTAATTTCTTTTCTAGCTCAAGGCACCACTGTGAGATCTCTTTAAATCTCCACTCTTACTTTCTTTTTACAATCACTGCCTGGGTATTAAAAACTGGGGCGGTTTCAAAAAGCTGAAATTAATAAACTTGATAGAGATTTTATGTTTCATATTGCTGTATCTGTTATGTATTAACATAATGTGCCCTCTGTCTCTCCTTCTGTCTGTGTTTTTTGATATAAAGCAGACAATATTATGGCTCCAGAGCTACACAGTGCCGCAGGCCGGCAGTTCATAGTGCTCTTCACCCCTTCATAACCTTTCAAACAAGCAGTAATAGTCAGACACAGAGACAGAGAGAGAGAAGAGAGAGAGGTGGCGCACTGAAAAGATGACTCACACAATTTATACATTGCGTGTAAGACCACAGCCTGAGTTAAGATTTCTCCATTGTTAAAAATTGTGTCAAAGAGAGTGAGTTCAGTCCTCGCTGAGGTTGCCACGACAACACAGTCGTGACATACCTGTGCTCCCTCGCCTGGCGGAGGACAAGAAGTAATAGCCTCACAGACTGTTGAGATATAACACCATGCAGACAGAGAAGTGTTTTAAGGATTTAACTGGGAGACAACTGATGCTGCTGATTTACTGGTTAATACCTATATTTACTGTGTATATATGATACTTAGTACTTATCTTTTTATTCTTTATGCTTCATTTTGCATATAGTAAATGCTCATACTGTAGTATTCTAGTTTAAAGCCGACCCCAGATGCAGACTGGCCAATCATATCGTAGCATCAGGCCGGCTCAGACCAGGGTCTGACAACAACACAGCTGTGCTCCATTGACTCTAATGCAATCATTTCAGATTTCCTTCATTTGGGCATGTCGTGTATTAATGATACTCATTACCTGGAGAGGTTTGAAAAAGATATACGTTTCTTCCCTGTTCCAAAACCAAAATCAGACCCTGAAAAGTCTAGGGTTAGCTAGCTAGCTACTGAAGATACAGCCTACTGAATTTATACACATGCTGCTTTTGCTTTTTAATGATTATAACCATAGGCATTTCTAGACCATTTTTGGGGGTGCTGAAGCACCCCTAAAATTTGAGAGATTTTTTTTTTTTTGCTGTATATCCCTTTTTAACAAGCTAGATAAGTGTCAAAACCATACAGTACCTGGTTGCAACGTAATATTTTAACAACAAAAATACAGCAGCACCCCCCCTTGCCTCAAAAATGGTTTGATCCACCCCATCCCTCCCACCTTTCCCCGACTCGGGCTCTGAGCGCTCTATCTGCACAGAGCAATGCGCTGCCTTCCATGTGCAGTAGTGGTGTAAGTACCTGGCTGAAACCAGGATATGTGGCACATTTCTTAACCTCCACCACTCCCATCATATTCTATCTCTCCCTGATCTTTTACATTGTTTCTGTATTCTAATTGTGTTATTATTCTATATTGTTTTGTACTTTAAACTGTTATTATTTTGATGTAAGCGTCTTTGAGCACTTGTAAAAGCGCGTTATAAATAAAATTTCTTCTTCTTATTATTATTAATACCAACACATTATTATCATCATTACCAGTCCTCATTTTTGCTGCATTTAATCGTAGGTCACTGTTTATGTTGTTAGGTAGGAGTTAGCTGACGTTTTTTCTAGCTAGGAAACGTTACGTTCCAATTCAAACGTCCTCTGTTTGAATTGGAATGAGAGAAGCTAGCTGTTGTGTCATGTGCATGTGTTAATATCATACAGTCTATGGTTAATATTAAAGCAAAGGTGCTGCTGACTACTTAACTGACTGGATGCCCATTAACATTATAACTCCTATTGTCTGTATTTATTATTATTATTTTGTAGATTTCAAGCACTTTTCTTTTTTGAAGTGTATTTTTATTTATGTATTTGTATTAGATAATACAGACAAGAAGGAAAAAGGCAGAGACAAACATTGAAAAATCAATTACTGTTAATATGTTAATGTTACATGTTGTGCATTGCATTTCAAATAAAAGTCCAAAAAATAAGTCCAAGGGGGCTGGTTTACTCCAGAAACATACATACTGTTTATGTGTATGTTGAGGAGCTGCTGTATCAAAATGAGTTGTCTTCCCCCAGAAATTAGGGTTACGATATGTTTCCTTTATGATTCCAATCCATTCCTCTTTTGCTGTGGCTCAGCATTTAAATAACCTTTATCAGATTTGATGGTTTAGTCACAGACTTTCCCAAAAAGTGTTGTGCTTTTCTTTCACAAATGTGAGAATGAAATTGAGTTAAAATGTACAAAACAGTGAAATTTATCTTGCCTGGCCGGGCAGCTCTCTGGGTGCTCAGCACCCCTAAACCTCTGGTCCTAGAATCGCCCCTGATTATAACAGTGAAACAAAGTCCGACCCTGCTGTACAGGAACCAGTGAAGGGAAGCAGGGAAACTTTGCTGATATTCAACCAGCTCTGTGTCATCGCAGTGTGTGCAGATGAACACTGTTTGACTTCCCCCAGAGATCCCTGCCCGTCAGGTGGTGGAGGTCCGGGTGCTGGCGTTTATCTGCACACACTGCGATGCCACACAGCTGGTTCAATATCAGCAAAGTTTCCCTTTATATTCATTGTCTTGTGTGGCGATCAGCAGTGATGTGGTGGTTCACTTTTACATTGTGATCTGTAGCCTATAGTTCAGCTTTAGCTTCTAACTATCTTTGTCTTTTTAACCTGTTGTTGCTGCTGAGTCAGTTTGACATCCTGGATATATCCTTCAAACACAGACTGTAGACCCCTCTGTCTGCTTCTCTCTGGAATCACTGTTTCAGTTTTCCAAAAATATGATAATATTTCTTCAGGGAGTGCAGTTAGTCACAGTGTGGGCTCCATGCTTACTGCGACAGCTTGTCGGACCATCACAAAGGGGCGGGGCTTAGCGAAAGATCAATCACTGGATGGCTTACCATGAAACGTAGTACTTAGACCAGGGGTAGGCAACCAGTGGCTCCTTGAGCCTTTGAGAAAAGAAGTCTATGGAAATTCCTTCTATGAATCCAAATGTTGCTGAACCTCGATAGCAGTGGCTGGTTAACTATGGATGCCAAATCCAAAAAAGTAAATTGAATAAAATAGAGAATGTAGTAGTGCGTGGACAGATTTGTTTGCTCTCACTGCCAGCTCTGCAAAATTTAAGTACCAGATAATTATTAATAGTGCCCTGCACAGTGTCCACCTTGTGGTAAAACATATTAATGAATGCTTATTTAGACCATAAGTATACACTAATTTAGACTTAATAGGCTATTTACCTTGATTATAAGGCTCAAACATGTTTTGCGGCTCCACACAGATTTTTTCAAATTATTTTTGGTCAAAAATGGCTCTTTTAATGGCAAAGGTTGCAGACCCCTGACTTAGACATTTCCGCCCCCGTCAGGATAAACTGTAGCCTAAAAAAAACCTCTCATTTCGCAATTTTATCAGGTCACAAATTTGATTTGTCGAATAGTTTGTGACCAAATACCTGTAAAACTATTGACATTCCCATCACCCTCAGCTTTACTTTAACAACAGTTGTACTCTTCAATTTCCCTGTGTAGGATCAATAAGAAGTATCTTATCTGTAGTTGCCCCAAAGCTTTATGTGTAGTAACCCTAAATCAGCAGAAACATACTTAACTGCGAATAAGGTGAACTTCGTAGCAAACAGTTGCCTAAATACACATTTAGCAGACACGTAGTGGCATTTGTTTGAGGTCGTATTTCTGCCCGCTTGATAAATGCAAGTCCAATGTTGACTCTATTTTTAGCTCTGTATCTGGTGTCTATCAACTCATGGGGGAAATATTTGGCTCTCTGTGTTCACCAGCAAGTTGATATCTCTGTCTGTCTGTTGCGGGCTGGAAAACAAACACAATGAGCCAAAAGATGCTAAAAGCTTTGAAGAGTTGAGGGGAAGTGCAGATAATTACGTCATGATTTCGGTGCTGTTAGGGCAATTGTCTGTGGCTCTGTGTATTTGGCGGCAGGATTATGGGAAAACTTTGTTAAACTTGCAATATATGCACACGGCTCTCACCTTGGATGTCACTAGCAAACATGGCTGAGCTGAAAAGGCGGCAGTTCGCAATGAAGTGCAAAGAGCGGCAACAGTGGTGATAGAGCAAGAAGTCTCAATGGGGGTTAGCTGACACTTACCAGGACGATGGCCCAAGGGTGGGCATTGTGACTTTGGTGACGACGCCATCCCTACCCATGATGGGTGAGGATGGCGTCATCAGCGGTAACCGTCATATGAGCACCACTGGCATTCTGCCATGGCGGATGTCTGTACTCTCCGACTGCCCTTCTAGTTCTCACTGGGTTTGGCATTGCAAGTGACTCCTTTCCCATGAGTGCAGTCATGTCGATTGTTGATATAAAAATATTGATTATAGTTGCTGTAAGAAGGTACAGTCTTTGTTGACATTGCCAGTGTCCACAAAAATGTTTACATGTACAATTTCAGTGACTGCAAAACAGCAAATTAACACACACGTCACACTCTTATCTACGAAGAAAATCTATCTTACATCCAAACATGACAGAAGATTTCATAAGATAATCATTCTAAATTTAGAGACTACTGTTTATACGATCCTGCCCCTCCACAGCATACAGTGGCACAGCTCAGCACTGCAGAGCACAAAGAGGTACAAAGGGCCACGACAACAAAATTTCGCCTTTGAAGAAAGGATCCTGCACTTTTCACCTTCCAGGCTTTTCCCCTTTATCATCACAGCCCAGATTGGACATCTGGCAATCCTCCATGCATTACACTGCAGGAGGCGTCCAGAGGTTAGTGAGCTTTGTGTGCATGTAGGCTAAACATATGGCAGCATGCACAGCCCTCCAGGGTGCAATGGAGTATTTATTGAGGTGTAATGGGTGCAATAGGTGCACAGTTTGTTCAACATGTAGCTTGTAAGATTTCTGTGTTTGTGTTTGTTTGACAAAAAGCCTCTTGTCAGGTGAAGCAGCATGTTTTTTTTGTTGTTTTTTTTGTAGCCCGACACACAACAGAGTCCGGAGAACAAATTATTGTTGATGTAATAGAAGCAGTCTCTGAACCATGACCCTGAACAAGCAAGATCAGGGCTGAAGCTAATGCATTAATGAGCTGCAAGAACAAAGAAAGAATACATCATCAGAGCTAAAATAGCCTGTGTAGGGAGAGCGAGATCAAGTTAAAACCCACGTGCTGAAGAGCTCTATCCTCTGTATTTTATATGTGACATTAAAATGCCACTCGTCCTACTTCTCTGACATACAGCACATACATTTCGTGTTTATAAGACACTTAAGGTTTACTATACGAGCGCTCCGGAGGCTTATGTTGCTCCGCTGACCCTGTCCTGTTGGCTTTGACAGAGCCTTATAAATGCTGTGTGGCAGACAGGCATATCTCCAATAGTCCAGGGAGCGACGAGGGTGGTGGGGTGGGAAGTCAAAGAGAGAAGGGGTCTTAAGACTTAGCCATGTGACTCACAGGGGTGTGAATAAGAGAATACAGATACATGTGCACACTCAAAGACAAACCCTTGGGTGTGCTCCAAGGCAGATCCCTCATCCACCACTTCCAGATGCTACAGTAGTCCACCCTCACAAATGACTCCTGCATAAATCTGTGCTTGCATCGTCCCGGAAATAATTAGACAGAAGAATGAGAGAGCAGGGAGGTGGTAAACTGCTTCGGGCTAACCTGGCGGGAGCCTTCATATGGCATCTGCTTTTGGATGCTACGTGCCTTGCTTAGGGAAATACGAGGATGAACAAACAAAGCCTCTTTAGGCATATTCCTCAAAGTCTGAGAGAAGCCCAGTGGGCTATAGTGTGATGTCTCCCAGGGGCTGGTGCAGGAGGCAAAGCGAATCATGGGTAGATACAGCTGATGAAGGTGAGCTGAAACATTTGTAAAGACCTAATTAAAAGTCACAGCAAGTCAAGTGAAGCCAATACAACTTTTTTTTCCCTCTCAATGCTTTTTAATGAGCTCGCTGTTTGTACTTTTTTAATCACTCTTCCGTCCTTGGTTTATGCAAAACCAAACTCGGCAGCTATGACTGTAATAGTATATGCTCTTATAGTATGTAAAGAAAGACACTTGGAGTCATTAAAACTCACTGAATTCTTTAACAGCTGGGATGAAGACTATTTTTTCTTCATGCTTACAGAAAGTCAGCCTTTAAGAGATGTAACATTTTCATCTGTCAGTAAGCAGTTATCGTTTGACTTAGAAGGTTGCGTCGGTATTTTTGGACCCTATTTCCCATGCTTTTGTGTCCAAGTGACTAAAGGAGACAACAATTTTTTAAATTAATGCCGGCAGCTGTGAAACAGGCGGCAATGTAATCCAAGGCAATAGCGAACTGTCATGCACGTCCTCTAAAAGTGGTTGTTTTTGCCACTGACAGGCTCAGACAGAGAAATAAAATGTTTGTCTTTACCTTTCGCCTTATCTGATCTGTTTGCTATTGTGTCTTGCCAAGTCTCAAGATCAACTAAAAGTAAAGAAAAACATTTTATTTCGCCGTAGGGATGCTTTCCATAACGTTGTCAGACACTTGTAATGCCAATCGGAGCCTGTCAGTGGCAAAAACAAGCACTTTTTAAGAGGATATGCATCACAGTGTGCTGTTGCTGTTATTATAAGTAGATATATATTTATAAGCAATGGACTCTAGTGTCGTCTGCTTTGTGTCGATATGAAGAGGCCAAGACTGCGGATATCGTTGGAGGCGATCTCCGTTTATTCCTGACAACTCTGACAGCAAGAGGTGAAAACGAAATCCTCCGTCAATTACGACCATATTACTCGAGCAGCTCTTCCATGGAGTACAACAGCAAAAGAGTAGAGGGAAGGCGAGGACACCCCTTTACAGGTGAGGTACCCCCAAAGGTGAACGTAGGGGTACAGAAACTGGGTATCAGACGTTCCACATATTGACTATGGAGGTCTGAGCGTGTCACGTAATAACAACTGAAACAAGTTTTGTGTTATTAGTACACATATTACTGCTGTATAATTGACTCTGTTACATATAGTTTCAATTATCTACATTAAAAACGAACTGAAAAATACTGAAAATGTCATAAAAACTGACTTCATTCTCTTCTTCTTCTCTGTGCTCATCCTACTGTGCGTTCTGCATGTAAAGACTGAGTTTGTCCTGTTCTATCAGAGCGCAATGAACTCAATTTCGTAGGCATCGATCCAATTCAGCTTACAAGTAAAGAAAGTACAAGGAAAACAGCCCTTGGTGATAAGCTTTGGCTTATTATCTACAACAAGAATCATTTCAGAAAAGTGAGGAGGAGCAGAGCATGGTGTGCTGCTGGGGTTTGGTGGAGCTGATGATTTGTTTGGACAGCCTTCAAGACTTTCTAGTTTTTTTGGATTCATTTAAGCGTTTGGCTGTTGGAGTGACCAAATATTTCTGGAGAGGTTTGGTTGTATCACCAAAAAATAAATGAATGAATTATGGTTAAAATATTCTTGACAGGTTGATTAAAATGTAGTAGTTGTAAATGCCACGTACAGCACTGTAGCAAAGCTTAGGATACTTTTAAGTCATGATACGTTAATTACAAGCAATCATTGTTTTTTCCTCACAAAATAATTAAAGCTCTTCCCATTGCACAGGAAGTTTGAAACTCACTTCAAAGACCTAAAGTTTCCCTCTGGACAGCACCTTATCCGAAGTGCTGTTTGCTTTAATTATGTAACAGGAAGCAGCCATCATCTCCCAAAAATCAATGTTTCATCACTTGCTGGAGGTGAAAGCAATTAACTTTTAGATGTTATGATCATGTTATGCTGACATGCAGATTATAGAGGCCACCTAAAGGCAACATATGGAGCAAGACTTCATGATTCGCTCCCTGAAATACGAAGCAATCAACTCATCAAGTAAAATACAACACTATGGATTTACCCTTGTCTCTCGCTCTTAATCTATACAAGGTGAGGAGTTTGGTTTAATGAGAACAACTTTCTCTCTCATGATGCGCTTGTTCAGCCATAATTGCCTCTCTGTGGTATCATCTTGGCCAGCGAATGAATATGAGAGTTAATTGAGGGCTGTGAAAACATTTGCCGCCTCATTATTCTCACGCCAATAAAAATCCAAATGACAGCTGAATCGACTGAGAGGAAGAAAAAAAAAAACACAACGCAGATTTACTTCAACTAAAACCAAACAGTCTTCAGCAGCCTTCACTTCTTCTGCTGCAGAGATTACGGTGACAAAAAGCTCCAGTTTACTAGAACACGCTGCACAACATGTATTCATATTCTCCAAACATACTGCACTGTTGAATGCATAGCAGTCCACCCAACCCTTTTGTGAAAGCGCTCAGACTATGCAACACATGGATAGAATGGCACCAACAGCTACTAACAACAGTCATTATTTTCATAAGTGTGGCAAAGCAACTACACACACTTATCTCAGAGCAGCAAATAAAGCCAGGCATGCACTTCTCCTCTTTCTCGCCTTACCGTTTATATGCTTTTCGCCTCATTTTCAGCAGATAAGATCACAATATTCATGTGCCTGTGCATCCCCTCAGAGCGGCATGCATTTAGAAAAAGCCTCCTCTAATTCTGACTGGAGACAGGCTGGTAGGCAGAGAGAGAGAGAGAGAGAGAGAGAGAGAGGGGGGGGGAGCTGAGCACTGAATGGAGCAGGAGGAGGTGTATGGGAAGAGGAGGGGTTACTGGAGTGATGGAGAGAAGGAGAGAGAGGTGTGGTGGTGGTGGTGGTGGTGGTGTCACTGCCAGGAGCAGAGGTGGTAAAAGTGAAAGGGGCTCACCTCGTGTCATGCTGCATCTCTCCATCAGATTCCTGATAGGAAGAGAAGAAGAGAGGGTGAAATGATTAGATTTATTTATCAAGCAGATTTATCTGGCGCCGCCGCTGCCACTGCATGCTGTGGAGTGCCTCTTATCTGGTGTTTAACGAGCTCTCAGAGTGGCTACGTCTCGGCAAACAAATATATCCATTATTTCTCGCTCCCTCACATACACACATATATCAGTATTGAGAGCATTAAGTGACGGCGGGAGGAGGGAGGGAGACAGAGCAAGAAATGACAGATTAACAGTGCAAAAGAAAAATGCTGTGTGCTGCAGAAATGAAAAGAAAGTGCCCAAGGGTGAGAGGCAGACTTACATGCTGTAAGAAAAACACAAGATGAATGATAGAAAATGGAAAGTTCCAGCAGGAAAAGTAAGAAGGCAAACAAACCCGAGTAATTGAATGTATGAAAGTCAGTTCAAAACAACAGTTTAACATTATACAGTTCTTGGCTTTCTTGCTGAGAGTTAGATGAGAGGATTGATACCATTCACATGTTTTAACTTTAAAGGTCCAGTGTGTAGGATTCTGGGGTTTTTATCAACACATTCTCACTCTGACCTTGTCACATATCGCCGTTTGGTCAGGACTTTACATGTCCACATACCATGTGCAAGGTTCCCTGGGTGTGTTGGTTGTTGATGTTCTGGGACACCATGTCAAGCTCTGCCTGTTACATGCATTGTCTTTTTTCAAGATACACTTCTGTTTTCACAGGAAATTTAACGTTTACATTCAGTCTCTTTCAGAATACACGCACTACATCTACGTACAACGCTACTACACCACTAATTGGCGTCAGGGTTAGGGTTAGGCAGGTCCTCTTCCACGTAGACTGCCATGTTATACAGTAGCCCAGAACGGACAAATCGAACACTGACTCTAGATAGGGCTATTCCCATTTTCCAGCCACAATATTTCTCCTTAATACTTAATACATAAGAGAATTCTCAGTGCTGTAACTTCACTCCTAGATTCCAGTAAATCCTATACACTGGACTTTCAAGCCCAGTTCAGACCAAAGATTCATGACGTGACAAGCTGAAACATGCAACTACTTGCAATGCACCGTTCTGCAACGTTCTAAAAACCTACCGGTTCACACCAATGCAACTAGATGAGACGGTGTATCATCTCTATACAACTCTCTATACTTTCGTTCTGATTTCCAGCTTTTCAGGCTTATTTTGTGGCTGAATATAATTTGTAGCTTCTTAAAATATCAATGAGGATAGTGATAGTGAGATACTGGCTACAGCTGCATTTGTAGTAGTGATGAAACGGTGAAAAACAGAAACAAAACAAGCATTAATGGACTGTAGCCAATTGGCTGTAGAAACAGATGATGTGGTTTACGCCAGCGATTTGACCAGCTGAGTTGCACGTGACAACATCAGCCAGCTTGAGTCAAGCTCAGACCGGCCAGTTCACACCACTGCAACTTTTCTCTGTAATGATCTAAAACAATTTTGTCTTGTCACGAATCATTGAACTGGGCTATAAGTACAAAGCTACATACCACCTGCACAGCACATTCACTGAATGTAGAGTCTGTATATAGAGACTAGCCCTTCACTAACTTGAATAGGGATAAAATGATGTAATTGTGCAGCTCATGTAGACTTTTAATATGTTATCAGACTGAATTGATCAAATCCTGATAATGACATGATCTGTTTTGACACTCAAAGAAAATATATCTCATAATTTACACACATCTCTTTTTCAGTGTAAGTCTATTGGAAAAGTATTTTTGCACCCAGTGGAATCACATGATGGACCCAAGAGAGTTGTAGTTACACGGCTTCACCACTATGTCAAATTGGCTTCAAAGTCCAGTGTGCTTCTTAGGGGCTTCACCGAAAAAACAGCTATATAGGTCAACTGTACAACAGCTTATACTTAACTGCGTTTATTGAAAGTCGGCATCCTCTAGTGGCCATAGTAATTACTATGGGAGCAGAAGAGGAAGTGAGGTGACATAGTATAAAAAGTGACTAAGTCTGTGTAATGTTAAGATGAAAGAAGTTCCTGTAGGGTGGGCAGGAAGTGTGGTGGATAGGTTCAAACAAACATAGGACTTTCACCCAGGAGACTCGTGTTTGTGCCCCAAAGTCAACGTTGATTAAATAACAATGTATCATAGTATGCTAGTATGTGTAGCATACTACAGCAGGGACATATGTGACATGACAGATGGGATGTGATGTTATAAAAATACTTACTTAAAGCCAAATAATGATGTTTTTTCTAAACCTATTCACCTAGTTTTGTTGCCTAAACCTAAACACAAAGTTTTACAATGTAATGGTAACCGTTTAATAACGCTAAGAAAGCTTTAAACACTGCAACTTTTTGGACGGTCATATGTGCTGTTTTGGATGTCAGTGGAATTGAATTTAGTCTGTTGTTTAGGTTTGAGAGAGCATTGGGAATACAAATAATGTGTGAATCTCAAAATGTATATCCCCAAACTCATTTATATAAGACAAACAACATTTAAAATATCACACAAGATGGAGGTGACACCACCTCAGTTATGCTCCATCATGTTTTCATATGTGTATCCGCGTATAGAGATGAATGTGAGAACGGGTCCTTGTTTGCACACATTCGTTTGTTACACATGAATTATGCATGACATGGATTTCACAAACGCATTTACATTTTCACTTGGGCTTAATTCTTTGGTGCAGAACCAATTACTCAATGCATTCCCTGGACCACAGTCGACATGGCGGAGCATATATGTGCAGCCAAGGTGCCAAACAAAACAAAGAATACTTTGACATTTCCACTGTAACATTACAGAGATAACTCTCCCCAATTTATGTTCCTGGACTTTTAAGAGCACAGGAAGTCAGATAATGTTTGTGTATGTCCTTAGTGCTGCAGCAGGTTAGTGTGTGTGTATGTGCAGGTGTTTGTGTGTGCCAAGTCGCAAGCAGTTCCAGCCAGCCTCAGGATTTATAGTGGAGAATTCAGTGAAGTACAATGAATGTCACAGGTACGTAGCTTAAACATACGGGCTGAGAGAGTGCAGTGTGTGTTTGTGGGCACGTGTCTGCTGTGCTTCATGATGTTGTGTGGAGGTTATAAACAGTGCGCGTGATACAGCAGGATGACTCATACAGCTACTGAACGAGACAACACTCAGTAATCCCCTCTGTCCATCCCTCCATCCCAGCATCCCTCTGTGAGGGGAGGGCAAGTCTAGAGAGAGCTGGAGTGAGGGAGGAGGAGTGGATCGGCATTCCTGGAAGGCATGTGTGAATGATAATATGCTGCTACAGCTACTATGGATGTACATTCATTCAGTGAAAACTGAAAACATTTGTCTTTATTCTGCAGCTGCTTGATTGTAAAATCTGTGATAGAGAAGTGGTGACACTTGTTAATGCTAATGGGTGTGATGTTATATTTTAAATTATGATCAGCTGACAAACACATATCATTACAGAGCAACTTATAAACAGATGAATCTTATTAATGTTGAACTTCAGTGGTCAAACTTTTCATCTTACTGTACTGATGTAGAGGTGTACTCCAGGCTGCATCAGTACACTGTGACATCACTGATAGGTGTGGTTACAGGTGCAACATCTCTGACCACACCCAACTGTTAAAGCCTTTGCACAATGAGTCCAAAATTGTTGCACATCTAAAAATAAATATGACTTCACGCTGTGTCAATCCCGTTTGCAAACTGATTCTGAAACTTTTGCCTGTCATTAAAAGTTTTGGAACAGGTTTGATTTTCTGCGTTTTTCGCCTTCGTCAGAGCCTTTAGAGACGTTTGACCAAGAATCAATAAAGACAAGACAAAGGAACGGGGCGCACAGAATCATTTCATGACTCAGACAGCTACTTTCAGCAGGTCAGATAGTAATATTCAGATGGACAATGATGACGAGGAGGAGGATGTGGAGGACAGCTCCGCCCCTTCATGCAGCTGCGGTGCCAAATGAAAGACAGGGAGGGATTGGTGACAGCCAGATAGGTAACCAGTGGCAGGAGGCAAAGGAGGACATGTGTCTTTTTATTTTGTCACGTATCGCAAATTTGCACAATGAATAGAACAATAAAACGCGTTGGAATCAGCATCCGAAAAAAAGAGACTCAGTGTGCAAAGGCCTTTACTCTGGGTGTACATTCAACTTTTCTACCACCGAGGACAGTAGCTCTGCACGTGCAGTCAGATTCCCTAAGACTCATCCATGGCAGAGCTTAACGCTGGGAGCAACCAAAGTGGTGTAAAGATTGAAAAAGTAGACAAAGTGTGGGAGAGAGGGGAGAAGGATGGGTCAAACAAAACCGGACTTTCATCCATAAGACCGCAATTCTTGTCTGTGTGAAACCGAAAGTCAGTGTCTTTTTTTTTTTTTGGCTTTTTTACTTTATTAGACAGGACAGTCTAAGCTTGAATGGGGTAATCAAGTCTGCGGCCACTGTGGCAAGGACTATGCCTTCATACATGGGACGCCTGCTCTACCCACTAAACAACCAGGCATCCCAAGTCAATGTTGTTTTAAAGAATTAATTGGCTACAGTCCATCAATGCATGTAACGTATGTGCCTAGTTTTGTTGCCAAAAACTAAGCCTGACCGTTTAACAACATTGAAAATGTGTTACAATGTGTTTCAGCTGTGCGTCATACACAGTATAAGGCTAAAGGGTACCCTGTGTGTCACTATAAGATGCTGAGGGGCGTGGTGATATGTTGGTATTTGACAACCTGGGTATGAGAACAGGTTGATCAAACCCCAGTTAACCCATTTTTTTTAGCAATAGCCATTCAGTGTAGTTGCACTCTGTAATTCCCTCTTTATAAAGTAGTTTTCATTGTGACTGGCTGAGTTCGCTTCTTCTGCACAGATAAAAACTGCACACCCACGCACAAGGGATTCACAGGACACAATGCCTGCATGTGCTGGCTGTAATACAGAAGACAAAAGCTGGTGCATGTGCACATTTTGTATGACACATTTATCCATGAGTTTAGTTTTACTGTCAGAAAACACTGTCGACATTGTTGTCTCAATTAGTCTTATTTATTAAAACATGATTCAATGAATCCTTCAAGCCCTCTCCTTTTGTGGTTGCACTACATACAGATACATGGTTCAGTCTATTACAGGCATCTCTACATGTTTTGTAAACGTCTCTAAACTGTTTGGAGATATCGGCCGTAGAGATGTCTGTCTTCTCTGGAATTTAATGGAACTAGATGGCACTTGGCTTGTGGTGCTCAAAGTTCTAAAAAAAAACCCTTGTTGTGAAAAGTTTCATGTAGGAACTATTTTCTTTCTAGCAAGCCCAGAGGCTTGTGCTCATCACTGTGCAAGATGTAGACATTATTGATGTCCACCTTGGCTGAGCTGTAACGTTAGCTAGCTCACTGGTGCTACGGTTGCTTCTGCGCGGTGAAATGGTTGGCAGGTGTAGTTCGGTAGAAAGAAAATAGTTCCTACATGAAACAGCTTACTGAGGATTATCTTGAGTAAGCGAAGTGTTTTGGAAAGTTATTAAATATGAAGGTATGTGAATGTCATTGTGAATAATAATAGTAATAATATGAATGTATGATTAATCCATGGTCATGGTTTAGTATGCAGACATTTAAAGAGGCGTCTACAAATACATATTGTGCCACGACCTTTTCCTGGCGTCAGATTTGTTTTGGATTAAACATATCTTCAGGTAAGATCAACGGAAGCTCCAAGTTTGTTCTTATACTCATCAAAATAAAGAATGACAAGAGTGAAAGTTATTCCACACCACAGGCTCACATGATACCTGGTAGGAGACTTCGCTGTAGAGCAGGGGTGTCAAACTCATTTTAGTTTACAGGCCACCTACAGTCCAATTTGATCACAGGTGGGACGGACCAGTAAAACCTTTGCATAATATCCTATAAATAACAAACACCTCCAATTTTTTCCCTTTTTTGTCTACAGAAGAACATTTCAAAAAGGCTAATCCATCTAAAACACAGATGCTAAACAGCCTGTGATGTCCTCAGAAGAATAAATGCAATTTCAACAGTATGTCGACTACTCACTGTCACTACATGTGCATTTTTCTGAACATTTCCCCTCCTGTGTAGTAATCCTTACATCACCACACCAAAAGAACTGTATTCTGGTCGGGGTGGAAAAGCCTCTGAAGCAGCATTTTACATGAAGAAAGCTGCTACTGAAACCTGGCACCTCTTAGCCTTCACAAGTGCATCACTATTAGGTGTGCAAGGTCATCCAGTGGGCCGGATTGGACCTTTTGACAGGCCAGTTCTGGCCCCCGGGCTGTATGTATGTGTGAATGCTGTAGAGTTTTCACACCAATTTTTTCGGTGCTTTGAGCTCCACAAGCTGCTTGCCATTTAGTTCCATTATATTCAAGATAAGGCTGACATCTCTACAGGGGATACTTCCAACACTCTGCAACTCACACTAAAATGATCTAGATGGATAAATAGCACTACAGGTAAGAGGGAAAGTATGTATTTTTGATTTGGAGGTGAACTGTCCCTTTAACCTTAATATACAGTATTGATTAAGAAAAACAAACATAAGACATTTATGTGTAATTAAACATTACTACTGCTTATTTTTATTGCATGGCATTATTGATTTTGAAAGATGAAGCTGGTGTGCAGTGCAAATCTGACGTTTTATCCTACTATAGAATGCGAATACTCATCACATACAGAGGGAACATGTTTTTCAACCTTGCCTGCACTGCACACACACTGAGTGCAAAGCACACTTGTCCTTTTTTTACCCTTCTTGTCTGTCCAAGTCACTAACTGTGTGAAAAGCTGCCATACAGCAGTTTTCTCTCTTGATACCAAATGCATGCCTTTCAATGCGCACACCCACTCATCGGCTGAACAGTTGCTAGGGAGCTGCCATCCACTGAAGAAATTCTAATGAGGGAGCTGTGTCCCAAACATCCCTCCGCTTCCTCACTGCTGGACACTGGTCAAGGTCCACCCATTTAGCAGCAGAGTAATAGTACAACAGTGCAGCAGGGTGTGAGGGTCAGAACACTGAGTGGCATTTCTAAGCCTGAGGCTCAAAAGCACCAAAAAAGATGGAGGAAAGTGTTTAAATTATTAATGTATAAGCTACCTTCACACAGGCAGCCGAGCAGGATAGAGAAATTTGTTTGAAACCCAAGCTATCTTTCTCTCTTTTACTCTGGGCTCTGAGTAAATAAGCAGTAAATAACGGTGGATGTATTTTTAATATTGCATGCCAAAGGGACCAATACTTTCCCTTTGCTATCTCTCTGTTGGATGTTTGGAGGGCAGAGAGATGCTAATGCATTTAAATGAGAAGTAATATAGACCTTTACCGTAGCACTCCGTTGAGAACATCCCGGCTATGAAAATGCACATCCAGTCAGAAAAGATTCCTTCAAACTGCAGGTCATGCTGTCATATCCAGTCTGTGTTTCCAGTAAGACTGAGGATATGTTCTGCATATGCACAACTTTCCTGTGCATGTGCAGCACAAAATCATTCACATTTCCCATTCACGTTACGTTAATCCATAATGATGTTTGCAGATTTAGTTTTCTATGGCAAGTGGGTGATGTGTCGGATGCAATTAAGCAAAACACCAAACATAAATGATTCACGTCTAATAAGTCTCAGACGAGTAACATTCCCCTAACAAGGACGAATGTGATGCAATACACTATATCAAAGCCTTAAATAAAGACTGAGTGAACTCATCAGAGGCTTGTGTAATCTTATTCATTCGGCTCCTCATTTCCAGCAATCTACTCTTACTGCATGATGAGGAAACACGGAATACAGAGAATGTATATGTTCCTGTCTTAGTAACTAAGTAACTTCTGATGTTGATGATCTGGATGTTCATGCAGAGCTGCTGCTACTTGCATGCACATCACACACTGTGCGCAGGGCCTCAAGTGCTATAGTAGGCGCAGAGAGAGCTAATGATTATCAATCATAATGAACTATTTCAAATGAAGCACAACTACACTAGGCACAGCTTTACCATTATAGAAAATATGATATGAACTGAAGGCTGAACTGGAATGAGGATTTATGTAGATGGTAAATGGACTGCACTTGTGTAGCGCTTTTCTAGTCTTCTGACAACTCAAAGCGCTTTCACACTACATCTCACATCCACCCATTCACACACTGGTGGCCAAGGCTACCAAACATAGTGTCAACTGCTACTAGGTAACCATTCACACACACTCAAACACTGATGGAAGAGCCATCGGGAGCAATTTGGGGTTCAGCATCTCATCTGAGCCACAGTCACCCCCAGTGTCTATTTCTCCTCTGCCCCAGTAAGTACCGGGGACAGTGGTTTGGGCAGGCAGGTCAAAAAGTGACAAAGCAGCGGTCCTAGTAGGTTATTAATAATTTACAAAAACACTGCATGCAATAGTCCACATTCCACCTTCTACTCCAATCTGTCACACTCTCTAAAATACACACACCCACACCTTGGAGGGCTCTCAGTCCTGGTCTCTGTCTGTGTCAGTGTTGCAAGTGTCAGTTGTATGCAACATTAAACTATGACGGGGCAAATTAAATTCAATATTATTTTACTACTATAACTCGTACTACTACTATTGATGATAATAAAAATATCATCTTGGCATTGGGAAAGGCAAAACCCTATCAGCATTTGAGTCTAGCTTTTTATTTCTAACACAGATAATGAAAATATATTGCTTTTTCAAAAACGATTGCACTCTGTGTGTGTCTGTGTGTGTGTGTGTGTGTGTGTGTGTGTGTGTGTGTGTGTGTGTGTGTGTGTGTGTGGTGTGGTGGTGGTGTTGGGGAGGCACCACAAAGCAATCAGGCTAAGGGCACCCAAATGGCCAGCAGTAGCCCTGTGTTCACAATCTCTAGCATCCCACATTGTAGTCCTTTCTGTCAACTTCTTGAAGCTATGTTGCCTGATGCCCAGAAACTATCTAAAGGCTCATTTATGCTCAACGTTAAATATGGATCCGGATACGGACGGAGCCTTCTGTCCGTGCTCCGCATTCATTTTGTCCGTATTTCTGCACGTTTCCATAAAGCTTACGGATACGGGCCAAACGGAGTAGTACCACCAGGAACCGTGGGGGCAGTGTTGCTGTCACTACCCGATACGTAGCTCTAGTGAGACACAAAGAAGAAATAACAATTCAATTTCTTTCATCGGCAGTACTAGAGAAAATAATTCTCCGTCCTCCAGTTGCGATGTATTCGGCCTCACCGATCACCGCCTCCTACAACACTGCCTCTGTTTTTGTCTTTTATGCAAGAGGTACATTATCAATATCTCCTTTGTCTTTTATGCAAGAGGTACATTATCAATATCTCCTCTACAGTCGCCATATTTGTTTTTGAGTTTGTCGTTGTCATACACTTTTGACGCTGGGCTGCCTCCTGGTGGATATATTGGTTAACATCCATGCCAACGTAAAGGGTGCATGGAAGTATGTGGGCAGTGACGGTAACATCGTTTGAAACGGACGTATACATTTTCGTACATGAAGGGAGCATAAATGAGCCTTAAGGGTGCTTTCAGACCTAGAGTTGTCTTGCTTTGGTCCGAATCAGGGACTAATTTTGTCACAAAGTTGTATAATTACCTAGAGTTGGTTCGTGTTCTCACGGCAGCATTTACAAGCGGACCAGATAAAATGCCATGTGTCTTTTAGTCAAACCATACAGTTTGAAAACGAGGCGCGGCTCCAACTAGAAAACAATGTTTTGATGCATTGGATGTGCTGAATGTGCATATTAAGGCAGTACAGGAGGAGGTGCACGTTAATAATCCTCCAGGACTGTAACATGCTCATGTTTAACCCAAACAATGTGTCATGTGACTGCAGTTGGTTCGGATCGAGGTCGGAACACGTTCTCACCACAACGAACCGCACCAGGTTTGTTTGTAACCAGACAGAGACCACCTCTTCAAGAAGGTGTCGGCCTGATTGTTTTGGTGCATACCCGAGTCGGATTGCTGTGTTCATACCTGCCCAAACAACCGCAGTTAGGGGGCAAACAAGCTTGAGTTCAATTGAACAGAGCCAAACAGGGCAGGTGTGAAAGCACCCTAATACTACGGCACCTGGCTAAATGGAATTGGCATCACCATGTTTCTCTCTGTCAGCTTGTCCAACCTAGCAAAAGTAACCTAGGGGGGCGCGACTCTGGAATGGTCAATTGTAGTAATCTGTTATCACTTTTCACAGTAAAGGCTTGCCAGCCTCTAGGAAGATACTTCTGACTTTCATAGCATCCGGGTTTACAGTATAGTGATCAAACTGAGTATGTTCACTACTTTCCACTAACTACACCTCTAGACAGTATGATAAATTCTTGGTTCATGCAGCCCTTGCGCTGGTTCACAGGGAGGAAGAAGCATGACTTCATGTTCTTGGCCACAAATTCCCTCCATCAGGCTAAAAGCAGCAGCTGGCAGCTTAATGTATATCAACAGACATGGTAGCAGATGGTAGTTTACACCCTTCTATTGCCAACAGAGGTGTTGAGAGAAATACGTTAGAAAGCAGAAACAGCTCGGTTAGTCCAACGCTACCAACAATTCACAGGAACTATTTTCTACCAAGGATATAAAAAACTGTTTACAAGGTGTCCTGCAACCCAATCCCCCTAGAAATTACAATCATATTGGACAATTCTGCACCTCATGATTTGCATCCAGTGCCTGTGTTCAGTGCCAATGCAGGGAAAAGTTTGTCTTTCATGTAGCGAGGTGGAAAGTAAAAGTGTGGAGGTGGAGGTCAGGCTGGCGGATAAGAACGTAGGACAGTTTTCATGGAGATCAGGTTCGTGCTATTTTACAGGCCTCTCATCTGAAAAAAAAAGAAGTATGTATTTTTTGATATATAGGCGAACCACCTGTTTAAATGTAGAGGTACTCACAGTGATATTAACAGGTCTGGGCAGTGAGGTAGATCTGTAGGACATTCTGGGAAAGCCCTCTGGCCAGCTGAAGACAGGGCAGGGGTTGCTCCGTCCACTGGAAGTTGATTTAGGAGGAGGAGGCTCGTAACTGGTAAATACAATTTTCTTCTCTCTTTCCCTCCCTCTCTCCATCCTTCTGTCTTTCTCCCAGCATGGCCTCTCCCTCCCTCTATCATTTTCCATCCCTTTCTCTATTCCTCTGTCTCTCTCCCAGGGGCTCTCTTTTCTCCTCTCCCTCTCCTTCCCTCTCTCCATCCCCAAGCTCCCATTTCTCTCCCATGGAATCCTGCTTTCCCTCTCCACCCCTCTCTCCATAACCTTCTCCGGCACTTTCTCGCTCCTCTCTTTCCCCAGGGTGCCATTAGCTACCAGTTCATCAAGTCGCCTCACTCTGTCAATGTCTGTCTCTAGATAAAGTCTCCCAGTGGAGGGCTGTGCCTGGATCTTTGTACATAGCTCCAGGTCGTGCTCTGGGTATGAGAGACTTTCCCCTTTAACTTTCCTCAACACATCCCCGGGCTCCAAGACCTTACAGCTGGGTAATGTCTTGCTCCACTGGTGGATGGAGCTGGTAATGTCCTTTGAATCGTACTCCTTGATGGTCTGGAGGTTTGAGCTGGTTGGGCTGTACCACAAGTTTGTTGCTGATGTAGACGGTGGTGGTGGCGGTGGGTTTGTTGGTGCTGAATGTAGCGTGGCTGTTAGTGATGGGTGAGTTTGGTGAGATGGGGTTGATGGCGGTGGTGGTGGAGGGGATGGGTAGCGATGTCGAAGGGTGGACTGCTGTGGAGGAGGACCACCATTAGATTTCAACACCCTGCCAGTCACCTCATTTAGAAACTGCGAAAACTTGCGCCTGTCCTCGGTCTCCTGATCCCGCTGGTGGGATGAGACTGTAGCAGCATTCTTGCTCAGGCTAGACAAGGACACACTCTGGGTTCCTGCATCTTTCCTTAACGTTGTGGAAGTCCTCTCAGGTGCACAGTCTCCTTTACTTTCAGGTTTATCAGCAGGACGTGAGAAGATAAGATTTTGGTAAATGATTTCAGGCTCAGCCACGGCAGTAGCAGATGCGTGGTCAGTGGTGCAAGACTTTCCATCTGATGCCTCGTTGCTATCTTGCCTAACAGGAGTCCGTAGAAGGCAGGTGGCCCCTGAGCTCCAGCTATTAGTGTCCCAACTGCCATCATCATCACTGGAGCTGCCATTGCCGCTCTGTAGGCTGGGGCTGGTACTCCTCTCGCTGGGACTGGGGCTTGAGTTGTCCAGGCTTCCCAGCGACCTCCTCTTTAACCGAGAGATCGATCCTCTCAGGCTGGATAAAGAGCCCCGGAAGCTGGGCAGAGATCCTTGGAGGCGTGGCAATGATCCTTGGAGGCAGGGAACAGACCCCTGGAGACTAGTAAGCGAACCTTTGGAGCTTGGACTGGAAGAGCTGTGAAGACTGGAAAGAGAGCCTTTGAGTAGTAAAGGAGAGGATTGGCGGCGTAGCGGTGGTTCTTCTTCATGGTCACTGTATGGTCCAGAGAAGACAGGGCAAGAAGCAGTGGAAGAGCAGGAGCCACGATCCTGCCGAGTTGCGGATGTTCTGCCTCTTGGTGAGCGCCGCATAGTAGCCATGTTAGTTGCTTTCTTTCCCCTACTTCGCACAGTCTTTGGTGATCCTTTCTGGACAGATTCAAGCCTGAGACCATCGTCTGAAATGGACACACACAAGTGAACCATGTCAGGCTCAGTGCAACAGATTTCCAATGGTTTTCTGTCCTCTGGCTTTGCCCAATTTCAATTGTCTGCCCTAGTTGTCCCAGCCACCAACAGGGCACTCAAGCTGTTGCAGTGTGACACACTTTCACTGATCCAGCTCAGTACACAATGAGATCCCAAAGAGGTTAGAGCCTGATAGTCATTTGGATGTAAACCAACCTACTTTCATTACCATTCATAAGCTGACACTGTCAATTCTATTTTTTCCTTTTTAAAATAGCATTATAGATCAACAGCAGCATCACCAATGCTTTGTCTATGGGCATCGTCGGTAATGAATTTGCGTATTGACAGGGATGGCGTTGGAAAGCTGCTGTATATCCAGGTCAGAGATATTGACCACAGTTACCACGTGAGATCAGCTTTGTGGGCAGCAGGCAAGCAAAGTGGCCACAGATTGATCCGTCACACATGGTACTTTTAGTGGTTTGTTGTTGTGTTTATTATGCTGCCATGGTGCAGAGATGAAGTTACAACAGTACGTTCATTAACAAACTCGTTCCTCAAGACACACTTGATATTATTAATCTGTCACTCCTACAGTCTATTTCATCTTAGACGGAGCATCTCTGTGGAGGTGGCGTGGTGCAGAGGCAGCATTTGTTGCCTCTTGCTCGGATGAAAAGGAGCAGATGTCACCCAGACACCTGGCCTTTAAAGATGCAACTCCTATGTGAAAAAATCAGCTCTCCAGCTTAAAGGATAATACAGATCGGTCGTACTTCAAAGTACTACAGTTTTTTCCACAAACACATCGCTCTTTGAATTCTTGCACAATTTCCTAGTTTGAGAGTCTCTTATAACAACCAGTTGATTTCTAAAATCTATATTTATCTTATAAAAACGATATAACAACATAATTTGACATATCTTGTGCTCATCCTGAAAGGCCAAAAACATCTTGTGAAGCATCTCTTGAGGATTCACAAGCCAACATGGCAATTTTGGATGTACTGAGAAGAGATGAACAACAAGGCGGAAGACAACCAAAGCTAACATGGAAACAGAACAAACAGACCCACTCAATTTGTGGCTTTTCTGACTCTTAACATCCACAATGTGACCACATTTAGGCTTTGGCAGTGCTCCAGTCTTGCGTAACCACAGAGCAGCTAATTGAATTGTTGGTGCAAAGATGAAACCTGGCCTCTATTAATAGACTGTTAATGGAAAGATCAGCATTAAAATCTAACCAATTAATTACATGCTACAGGTTGACAAAAGGATATTTTCACTCATCTGATTTTCATTCTTCAGCACTTGTGTAGGAGGATATAGACTATATCCATAGAATTCAATTTAGTTATTGAATTTAGTTGTTAGAGGAGTTATACTAAAATTTATTCAGCTATAAACCTATATTCAGACTGAATGGACATTTTTCTATCACTCCTTTATTCACTCTGACGTTGCCTTGTTGTCAGCTGTTTTCTGTGGGGGAAGGATATGATTTTTTTTTGACTGACATATCAATATCAACGTTTACCTTACTCTCATTACTTTTTATAGCTTAGCATCATGGCTATACAAAAAGAAAACCACAGTAACAACATTGGTTCACTCGCCGTTCTGCTCTCCGTGTCCTCGTTCATGTATCCGCTGGTACAATTTCCCACAAACTGTGCAGGACTTATTGCTACACAAAGGAGGGTACTCAACCAAAACAGGAAGAGGACTGGCTCACTGCGAGCGAACAGTGTGAAGCTACTCTACATGGCAGATGGCGGAACCATGGGGAAAAAAAACACCTCTCAAACAGCTGTAACCTCTTTAATAAAATGTTAGGAAAAAAAAGAGCGTTTGAAGGAGAAGTGATGATGGAGAGACAGAGCCCTGGGAAGACCAAAGTAAACCTTTGGGGGTGGAAAGTGAAAAGATGAGATGTGGAGCACACGGTCATAGTAAGAGCTTTTAATAAGGTGCTGCAGCCAACGTTCTGACGCGAGGCATGTCATCACAGCCTCTGATGAAGACATGTTTTATGGTTTCTTTATCTTCTGAAAACGTATGGCAGTGTAGCCAGATGTCAGTCAAAAAAAATCAAATCCTTCTCCCACAGGAGACGACTAACAACAAGGCAAAGTCAGAGTGAATAATGAGTTATAATATAGGTTTATAGATGAACACATTGCAATTATTCTAACCACTTAATACGAGTGACTAAATTAGGTTCTACAATCCCTCTACTGGTGTTGAAGAATGAAAATCAGATGAGTGAAAACTCAACTATTATTCCTTTTTTTAACCTTTAGCATGTAATTAATTGGTTAGATTTTAATGCTGATCTTTCCATTAACAGTCTAATAATAGAGGCCAGGTTTCATCTTTGCACCATAAATGCAATTAGCTGCTCTGTGGTTACGCAAGACTGGAGCACTGCTTAGGATGCTATTGACGTCCCACTGCCAGAGCCTACATGTGATCACAGTGTGGACGTCAAGTGCTAGAGATCCACAGACAGAGGGCATCTTGCTTCTCTTGCGCTCCTGTGCTCTCATCTTTGCACATCCTGCCTCAGAGACTCCTTCACCCTTAACCATCGAGGCACATTCAGACGTTGGAATAAACTGTCTAGTTTTCCTATTGGATGACTGAGTAATCTAAAGTTGCTACATCAATACAACTCCATGATGCTGTTAAACACTACCTCTAAGGGGCTGTGCTTGTCTCTAAGAAATCAAATTTAAAATTCTACCGGTAGCAGCTTTAATTACAATTTGCTTATAAGCCAAGAGGTAGTCATCAATCACCAATATGCAGAGCAGCTTCTCTGTGATCCATCTTGTACCAATCTTAACGCAGACTAACTTCTGCAGCAGGTTGTAGCTGAGGTAGCATTATTTTTGCCTTATGATTACGAACACAACTTAAAATGTTAACAGAAAAGGCTAAGTCATAGACAAGGTGACCCTATTTGACACTGTTTTTTTGTTTTAGAGATGTGAGTTATTTAGGGGGAAAAAAATAAATCAGCATTACTATGCCTATTTTCTATGGATGGCAGTGTTTGCCTGTCAGTCCACCACTTTGGCTCAGACTGAAATATCTATCTGTGGAATTTGGCACAGACATTTATACAGGAGCCCTGAGAGGCAGGTGAGAAAAACAAATTCTGGCGATCGATTTTCAAAGTCTGATATAAATTGTCATCTCTCTTTATGGCTCAGGAACAGGTGAAAAAACAGTTTTGTCAGGATAATTTTTCTAAATTTCTTTTTTCTACTTTTGAAAAGAGTTAGAAAGAAAAGTTTTGGAAAGAGGGCTCACCTGAAAGAAAACATGAGTGCTTTCAGTACTATTTTTTTGGTATATTATTGTAAGGCAGCAATACCTGAGCAGATCCTGAGTCCAAGACGACTTTCCCTATGGGGACAATAAAGTATATTGTATTGTATCGCTGGGGGAGAGCTACTGCCTCAAGTGAGGGACTTCAAGTATCTCGGGGTCTTGTGCTCGAGTGAGGGTAGAATGGAGCGTGAGATGGATCGGCGGTTTGGTGCGGCTTCTGCAATGATGCAGGTGCTGCGCCGGTCAGTCATGGTGAAGAGGGAGCTGAGCCAGAAGTTGAAGCTTTCAATTTACTTGTCCATCTACGTCTCAACTCTCACCTATGGTCATGAGCTCTGGGTAGTGACCGAAAGAATAAGATCGCGGATACAAGCGGCAGAAATGAGTTTCCTCCATGGGGTTAGAGATAGGGTGAGGAGCTCGGACATCCAGAGGGAGCTCGGAGTAGAGCCGCTGCTCCTTTGCGTCTTCGCTGGTCGCTAGCACTAGCTAATGTCCGCTGACAATTTTTTTGCCTTGAGCTAAGCCCTGCCCACCCAATAATGTCATACTGTATACTAACAGTAAAAGGGTGTATAATAAAAACTAAAAAAAAATCTTCAAAACAAAACAAAACAAAGAAAATAGTAAGACCAGAATCTTTATTCTTACGTGCCTTTCAGGGCTTCCGTACATTCATGTTCCTGACTACTACTATAGCTTTGCAGATATTTGGTTCTAAACTAATGACAACCTCAACTAATTAGCAAATATTAGCATGCTAAGCTAAGGCAGTAAACACAACAAGCATGACTGGCGAAAGATTGGCATGTTGGCATTGTCATGTGAGCATAGTAGCATTTAGTTACAGCCTCTCAGAGCTGCTAGCATGGCTGTAGACTGTAAGTGTTGTTTTAATGTTGTTTTAATGTTGTGAAATACACAATATTCTTTTAGACTTATCTTCATATATTATTTGGTATTTTTTCACACCTCTGTATCTAGCAGGGTCTCAGGTTAGCGAGTAAAAGTGGCCTCATTTTGACGGTTTTGAGCCAAAAAAAGTTGAGCATTTCTGCTCTTTTACTGTGTCCTGACATTTAACATCCATCACTGGAGAGACATTCTGGTTGCCAAAACTAAAACTCAAATTCAACAGGATAATAATGATTTAATCAGATTCAGCAATGCAAGCATCCCCCAGCTCTTTGAATAATACACACTGGTTTTGCTAATAAGATCTCTGCCGACTCATCACATCCTCTGAGTATACGCTCTGATTCCCCAAAGCCTCCACAACTGAAACAAAAAGATCAGATGCCTCATTTCATCCCTTCAAGCGTCTGCCTGATGAACTCTTCAGAGATACGCTTTGACATCTTGCTAACACTTAAGATTCACAAACAGGGAAACGCTGCTTAGTATTTGGTTTTTGCTGTGCATCTCTGCCCTGTTGATTACAATACCCATGAATCAAACCTATTGACATACACACAAACTGCCTTCAGGGTGTTTAACAGTCGATTCTGGTGTTAAAAAACGACCTGGTGTTATGCACATACATGTTTGGTCAGAAAGTGTTCTTCTATCCTCAGGAACAGTTTGCCTTCAAAATCAAGCAGGGACTATTTGCTCTGGTTTATATGAGTACATTGGCTTACAGTAATCTGCATTAGGACCCGCTGTGAGCATTTCTTTTGCAAACACACTCAAGCCTGCATGCATTAATACTTGCAAGTCCGTCTGCTCAGCTCAGCATGACACGATTTCCCCCCATTGCTGCAGAAGAAAAACAGCCAGCTGTGACCGTAGCAAAACTTACTCATTCAACGTTAATGCAATTTTAGCCACTTTCATTCAGTACATGCTGAGCACTCAAACAAATGGCAGATCCCCGTTTCCCCCCAGTGTCAACATTGATGTCGTCATGGAAACAGTGATTGTGATTTGGAGGCATCTATTTTTTTTCTGTCCAGCTATGTGCCAGAGAGATGCGTATAGCTTTCCCTCTAAATGCCACGGCAATAAAACAGACACTTATAGGAAATGTCAGCCGCACTGTCTGACCAGGGCTATGGAGTCTGACAGCCATGACAGGCAATATTTTTCATTTCCATGTCGAGGGGGAGCCCCGTGGACATGCATCTTTTTCATTTAGGGCAGAAAACGACAGTAAGTAGCAACAATTGAAACAAATTGCACCGCTGCAGAGTGAAAGCTTTGGATACAAGGTTACAGGTCAGACTAATTGATACACACCCACTGTTGCGCACACACACACACACACACACACACACGGCCACTGACATGCATGCATGGACTCTATGCACATGTACAGAGTACTCTTTTCATTTGTCAGTGCAATTACACACGTCCATTGTTTATATATGCAACAGCGCTCTCCAGTGGCCACACACAGTAAAACAACAATTATTAGAGCCATTTTTCTCAGCTGCGGTGTTTCATAGGGAAGTATCATTCACCTCTGTGCCACCGCCTGTTGACAGAGACACGGTCAGATGGGTGCAAAACTATTGTTTGATGATACACCCATACCTCAGGGTTAGCAGATAGAACTGGGTGTTCATGCTGGTGTGAAATTGAACTGGTTAGGAAATGTTACTGCTGTTTTTTTAAAACGGCAAAGGCACAGTCCAGGAAGTTTTGGCCCTAGGAAATGGAGGTCTTTGGAGGTCAGTGGGGAGTTTTTAAGGGTTTTCTTTATCAGAAGGTTGTGGTTTTCCTGGTGTTATTTGTTGCAGCAATGGCATTACTGCCAGTGATAAACAGGATTAGCAAGTTTATTTGAAAAAAGAACTGCTTTTATAACAAGTTTGACTCCAAATTCCTTAGATTTTGACAGAAGGGGCCACAAGGAGAGTTCAAAACATACCGCACTGTGAATTTTAGCACCTGTTTAGTGTTTTTAGTTATCTAAAACAGTGATTCTCAAAGTGAGATCCGGGGAATCTCAGACGTCTATGGTGCTCTGGCAGGGGGTCTGTAAGAGTTTAAATTCATCAATTTAAATTATCATGCAGACCAAAAAAAAAGAAATACATAAATTCACCCCTCAGAGCCTTAAATGTTACGTTTTTTTATTGGAAGACTCCATAGTTCAAATATTACCACCCCAGCTCTTTGTGTGTATGGTCTTGAAATGCACTTCCAATTAGCTTCCTTCTCTTAACTGGCCTTCGATATTTTATCTAGGCGCAGTGTTCCTTGCAGCTAATTAAACTGATGTCAGTTGCATTGTTTTATGGATGTTCTTTGCTGAGATGGTGCGATTATCCTTCATACATGTCTAATATCTTTCTAATATATTTCTCTCGTGCCGTTCTTACACATAACTAAGACTATACATGTGTGGAATCAGGTCACCTCTAGCTCACCTGGTAGAGCGTTGCACTATAGGCTCTCCTCTGCAGGGGCTAAGGTTCGATTCTGACCTGTGGCCCTTTGCTCCCACCGTTCCTGTCTATCTTAGCTGTCCTATCAATAAAGGCAAAAATCACTCAAAAAAATAAACTTAAAAAAAGAAGTGTAGAATAATAGGCTACGTTGAAATTCTGGTACATTCTCTATCTTGTTTTGAGTCCTTGGCTGAAATGAGACTGAGAACCTGTGGTCTAAAAATGTACTGAGTGACAGAACAATTCTTATTTGTGCTCACGTCTTTGAAACTAATTAACAATGTGATATTTGCTTGTTTTTAGAGGTATTGATTGTATTTTTTACGTCATTTTTAGGGTTTTATTTAATGGCTATTTTATTGGTCTTCACTTTAGGTCCATCTTTTACATGCATATATAGGTGTATATTTAAGGAGGGGGCGCAGGGGTTACGCCCCCCTCAGTATTTCCAACATGTGCATTTGTCCACCCCCAAAACCCAAAAAACACATGAAATTAGCAGAGGACTTTTATGGTGACAAAATCAAAAACATCCACACCATCGTTAATAAAGAAAAGACACAAAGTTGTGCATAAAAATTTGTTTTATGCTTAAAATTTTCTTGTGGAGGACCCACAAACCCTCCTTTTATTAAGTGATTTCTTGTTTTTCTTCAGTTTTTAATAAGCAGTAGGCAGACCCCAGAGCACACTAAAGTCCTTGTGGACTATGTGTTAGTCTGTGTAGTGCTGTTCTGGCAGTGCATGAGTGCGCAAACACAAGCTGCTCTCAGATGATTTGGCCATTCAAAATAATGGCCATACTAAGAAATGGGGAATTCAGAGGTGCAATTACAAGCTATTCATCTGCAGATGTGTGTGTATGTGTATAATTTATCTGCAGTGCCTAGACATTTTAGGCAGTGACACAACACAGGCTTAAAACGTATAAAATTCTACACCTTTTCTTCAGGTGAGAAGGCATACATGTGTATACGAGTGTTTATTTGTTAGAAGGTACTGTAGGATAAAGGTGCTGCAACAAAATGTATCTTCCTGGTAATAAAGCGCAGAGATAAAGGAAACACAGAGATGTAATACCCACCTGCAGAAGATGGAGATATAAATGTGAAAGAGGTAGAAAATGAGCTGTCATCATTGTTTAGTGCTGTCGTGTACAGATGGTAATAGTTAATTTATATGTCTGAACAGGATTCATGAATATCAATAAGGAAATCACACGCAGCACATTCACATGAGTGAAATACGCAGGGCAGAGATGGAAATGACAATGCTGTGAGGGTCTAAAGAAGACAGATTGTTTCTTCTTTTGCACAGCAACAGCACTCAGGATGAATCAGGATGAATACATATGGGTAGGCTGAGATTAAGGATGTTTTCAGTAGTCTGCACAAGGGCCTCATTTATATACATATACATCTCACAGACCACTTTATGAGGTACACCTTGCTAGTACCAGGTTGGACCCCTTTTGCCTTCAGAACTGCCTTAATTCTTCATGGCATAGATTCAACAAAGTGCTGGAAACATTTGTCAGACATTCGTTTGGTCCATATTTGGGTCCAGCTGCACATCCATGAAGTGCATCTCCTGTTCCACCACATCCCAAAGGTGCTCTATTGGGTTGAGATCTGGTTACTGTGGAGGCCATTGGAGTAGCAAGAAACCAGTTTGAGATGATTGACACAGTGCGTTATCCTGCTGGATGTAGCCATCAGAAGATGGGTACACTGTGGTCATAAAGGGATGGACAGGGTCAGCAACAATACTCAGGTAGGCTGTGGTGTTTAAACCATGCTCAGTTGGTACTAAGGGGCCCAAAGTGTGCCAAGAAAATATCCCCCACACCATTACACCACCACCACCAGCCTGAACCGTTGATACAAGGCAGGATGGATCCATGCTTTCATGTTGTTTACACCAAATTCTGACCCTACCATCTGAATGTGGCAGCAGAAATCCAGACTCATCAGACCAGGCAACGTTTTTCCAATCTTCTATTGTCCAGTTTTGGTGAGCCTGTGTGAACTGTAGCCTCAGTTTCCTGTTGTTAGCTGACAGGAGTGGCACCTGGTGTGGTCTTCTGCTGCTGTAGCCCATCTGCTTCAAGGTTGGACGTGTTGTTGGTTCAGAGATGGTCTTCTGCAGACCTTGGTTGTAACCAGTGGTTATTTGAGTTACTGTTGCCTTTCTATCATCTTGAACCAGTCTGGCCATTCTCCTCTGACCTCTGGCATCAACAAGGCATTTTCGACCCAGAGAACTGCTGCTCACTTGATAGTTTCTCTTCTTCGGACCATCCTCTGGCCACGTCATTCCACGTTCAGAGTCACTTAAATCCCCTTTCTTCCCCATTCTGATGCTCGGTTTGCACTTCAGCAGGTCGTCTTAATCATGTCTACATGCCTAAATGCATTGAGTTGCTCACTCTATATACACCATTTAACACTTTATGTAAGGACTCTTAATATCTAACTTTATTAAAGACAAAATTAGTATTGGGAATATTGTGCTGAGCAATTTAAATATAGATATATTTCAGTATGAAGATTCAAAATAGGTGTGACTCTCTAGTGTTGATAGATCACAAGACTGACTCAATTACAAACTCCATGAATACATTTCAGATGTCTCATCCTTTAATCTCGCGGTTTTAAATGACAGTTTGGTGGATTAAAACGCCAAAATCCATTTAGCAAATGAGGCCGAAGGGCATGTGGTATCTTCTGGCACATCAACAAAGAATGAAATACACATCAGGGGAAAGGGATTGTTAGAGTGTGTTTATCGCTAATTAACTATTTAATTACAATAACCACAGCTAAGGGACTTCGTTGTATAATCGTTATCTGCACTAAAGAGACAAAATGGATAAATGATAGTAAAGCAGTGGCTGATGTGAAACTGCACTTCCCCTCGCTGCGTTTTTATCTTCCTCCAGAAAATGAGAAGTAGTTATTTCACAGCCCACACAACACATGCAGTTTTTCACTGATTTTTATTGACCTGTTTTGAGCTCAAGTTATTAACTATCATTGAGCTTACAATGGGAGATACAAGACAAGTTCGCAAAGAAATCTTCCCGTGAATCAAATAATGTTCCGTACAACATATATAAGTTATTTATTGTGCTACATAATCGATTTTTACACAAGTTTATGACTCAAGCAGGAAGAATAAAGGGTGGAGCTTCTAAAGACTGACTGACTGGCAGCACCTGAGTTCATTTTTGAGGTACTTGTACTTCATTATGTTTTTTGAAATTATTATTTTATGCTTCATGTTCCCTCAGCACAATCAACATGGGCACTGGACTAACTGAGTCAATGCCCACCTCGACTGAAATACTGTTAGTGAAATAAATGTGCATCAATCTGCAGGTGAAAATGGTTATTTGTTTTCTAAAGTAATACACTTTTAGGAAATTACTAAGCCTTTTTTAAAATCAAATACAATATTTGAGAAAATTTTCTTGAGATTTACATCTTCAGTAGGAACAAATGGCCTTGAAGGTGAGTCCTACAGACAAGCTGGGGAAGTTAGAGAGTATCAGGAGACTGACTAGCACATAATTTTTCTTTTCGTGATATTTGTTAATTTGTTTCTGTTGCTGTTTTAGAATAATATGCAGTAGAGAATAGGATAGAAGTCCATGATTGTCATTGTCATAAAACTTTTAAAAGCTACAGCTGAACACAGTGAAAATTAAAAGGTACAAACAAGAGACAACCCAGAAAAATGCCTTAAGCACATCACCAATAAATAAGAATAAGACAAATAATAGTCAATAACTAGTCCATACCCATTGGTAGCATTTTCACCTTCTACCTATGCCAGTCCTCAATGCCTATGTGCAGTTTCACATAGATTGACCACGTCAGTGAGTAGAAAAACGTGGGACAGACAGAATGACTGACTGACAGAATGACACACTGACAGTTTCCGTGGTTATGTACAGCATACCATACCATGACTTAGTCATACTAAAAATTAGAAACCCCCCCCAAACATTGGGCCACAGGGGGAGCCACAGCGATC
>NC_065519.1:17771156-17862971 GCF_006386435.1 Epinephelus moara
GCAAATTTGTTCCTCATGAGGAGAGGCATCGCTGTGCAAAGTTTCATGTCTCTGTGACATACAGGGCATGAGATATGCCCATTCAAAGTTTGCAATTGATTGCTATAGCGCCCCCCTTTGGCCAGTTGATGTAATATTGCTTTATTCGCATCCTCCCATGACCCTCTACCACTGTGCCAAATTTCACATGGAAGTCCTCAATGAGGAGAAAAACGTGGAACAGACACACAGATGAGTTTTCATCATTATATAGTAAGATGTATTTTAAGTGTTATAGGGTGAGCTGTCCCTTTAATATTATTTTCTACCATGTTAACAAAGTACCATTCCATGCTTGTTGGATGTCCTTTAATTACCTCCCACTGGCTGTGAGTCATTACATGTTGCCTTATTTGAAAGTATCTTAACAGGTCTTTTGAAACTAAAACACTGCTGTTGCTGTGCAAAAGATTTCAAAGGATCTCCTTTCATTAACTGATTAATGTAACGAGGCCTAGAGATGAAACGGTGTAAAAATTTCACATCCAATTATACTGACTGATCAGTGTTATCAGTTTTGTTCAAATCTGCTGAGAATGTCCAGAAAGTACAGATTCACACACACTGATGTCATTTCACTAGTATCGTATTGAAAAACTGAACTTTTTGTTTACCTTAACATTGAAATAATAGATAGATAATAATAGACAATACCTTATGTTAACGCATGAAAACCAAAACAAGAGCATTAAAATTAAAGATAGCCTGTCTTTGAAATGCTTGATCAAGTGTCTGCAAAGATAAGCGACCATTAGCATGTCCTCATGAGGAGAGGCATCTCTGTGCAAAGTTTCATGTCTCTACGACATACGGGGCATGAGATATGCCCATTCAAAGTTTGCAATTGGTTGCTATAGCGCCCCCCTTTGGCCAATTGATGTAATACTGCTTCATTCGCATCCTCCCATGACCCTCTACCACTGTGCCAAATTTTACATGGATTGACCAAGTCAGTGAGGAGATAAACATGGAACAGACACACCCACACACACACACACAGAGTTTTCGTCATTATATAGTAATAAGATAAGATAAGAAGCAGATGTTGTTATTGGACTCAATGCAAATAATGTCACCCAGACTGGGAATGAAAATTAGGATAGTTTATGAGGTAAGGGAGTTTAGAGTTCTGATGGCCCAGGGAAAGAAACAGTTTGTAAGTGTGTTGGTTCTTCTTTCAATGCTCCTGTACCGCCTGTTGGAGGGCAGTATGGTGAACAGTGAGTGGCCAGCATGGGAGGGCTCCTTTATGATTTTCCTGGCTCTAATTTAGCTCAAATGGAAGGAGTCTCTGTCTGTCCCTTGATTTTCTTGACAACTGTTCATCCAATCAGCTTCACATGTGGGGGGTGTATTGCTGAGGACCGAAGGAAGCGCAGTGTCGAGTGCGAGCTCTTGAGATCTTGACAGGACATATTCATTAGTAGTGTGTTAGGGGACCCTTATTAACTGTTACACCGTCAAATGACATGCTGGGTACAGCTTGCTCTCCATCGCTCGCTACAATATGAAGTCGTTAGGTGGAGATACACTGGATCCACTGACGAATGTAATACCGATGGATCCTATTCATTTCTCTTGTGAGCAGGAGATCTGGCTATGTGTTGCATAATGGATGCAGTACAGGGAGTTGAATGACCACTTGCCGTATCTGGATTCGCATAATCATGCCTTGACCTCAACTTTGTGCAAATGAGGTCTGTCCCTTGAGATGCAACACTCAGGTCAAACTGTCAAACAAATACAAATTCAAATTCTGTTACTGCATTGCCTATTTCTTGCCTTAAATATTTTCAGATTGGCATGCGGTATTTTTAGTGGCACATTGTGGAGTTTCTCGGCAGTGTCTGAGCCACCAAACCTGGGTGTTTTTCACAACCACAACACAGCATTTTCCAGGGACTTTTGTGCCACCAGGATGGGTGTTTCAAGACATAACATAATCTTTTCCGAACCATGACCAAATTATTTTTGTGCCTAAACCACATCTTCACCACAGCATTGGTGAGAAATGTAAAGTTTCACATTTCTGCAAAAAATTTTTGAACATTCAATAATAAGGTTAATGGTAAGGTAAAGAAGTTAATCAATTTATCCAGAACTTTTTAAGACTGGTGGGATCAAATCATTGCCTTGTCACGGAGCCCATAAGAAATTCTGTTACTGTATTATATATTCCTTGCCTTAAATATTTTCAGGAACGTATTTTAGTGTACTGTTCAGCTGTAAAATGAGAACGTTTGTGACCCGGCTGCCATCTTGAAAACAGTCCAGCCAAAACCAAGCATCGTCCACCAGCCGCAGCAAGTTGGACCGTCTGGGGTTCAGGCTCATTTTTCTGCTTGTTTCCTGGACATGGTGTATCTCCACCATTACACTGCCAAATGGCATGCTGGGAACAGCTGGCTCTCCGTCTTTTGCTCTAATACAATCAAGAACAGATGAACAAAGACACCAGAGAGACTGGAAATATTAAGGTTGCAGCAAACTCAAATGGATCTCAGCATAAGTTCAATAAGGAAGACTTTCTTTATACTATATCCATTCACAATCCTCTCTCTGTCCCACTCCCACCACTTCCACCAATCAGCTGACTATGGGTGTTCCCTCTCCCAGTTAGCCAAAAAAACTTCGCCACGATCTCCTTCGGCCATTCATGTTGCTGCCGCCAAAATCTGTTCTCCTCTCTGCTCCTGTCAGCTGTCATTTTAGGCAGAATTGTCGCACCCTCCTGCGACACATTCACCTCCAGTCACCTTATCCAGAGCCCAGCACCAGCTCATCAAAACCCCAGTCCTCTTCACATCCAGATCCTCAGCTCCCTCTTCATCTCATCTCATCTCATCACCACCAGCGTCTAGACTCCATAGGGGGGATTCCTATATCTACTACTTCTTTAGCACCCTGCTGGAATAACTGACATCACAATGGGGTCTAATCACCAATGACTTTTCACAGTTCTTGCACTTATGTGCACATGTTAATAAATATTCTTTTCTCCCAGAACTCTCCTGAGACGCTTTTGTTCCTAAAAATAGCCTGGTTCCCAATAGCTAGCGGTTAGTTTTTTAATTACACGTACACTCTAGCATTGCCAGGGGACGCAGCTATGTCATGGCATATGTGTTGGTCAGGATCCAAGGAAGCACAGTGCCAAGAGTGAAGTTGCTTGGATGAGCAGTTCTCAAGAAAACCAGAGGCAGCAATGTCTCGTTTTAAAACGGCCTCGTTTTGACTGGGCGCTGCACTAATAAAAAGTAATTTATGCTGGGTAAGTAGTATCCATTGTTATTTATTGATATGTCATGTTGACAACTAACACAAATGCCTGCTCCACATTAAACACAGTAGAGTGACAATAATGGCATTTTGAGGAGTAAATGAGACATCTGAGGTTGGCGACGTCCTCCGTGTATCCAGACAGGTTTCCACTAATATCGCTTGTAATTGATTTAAAATGATGCCGTCATTACTCACCATGACAGTGGATCAAACTGTAGCTCGCTGTTTCTCCACGTGGGCCGCAAATGACTAAACACCTGAGCTGACAGTGCTGTGCTGTGCTGTGTGGTTATAAATAACAGTGGTGTTATTAGGCAGGGAGAGCTGATGAAACTTTTACAAACATTGTACAGGTGGAGACATAACTCAAACATGACTTATAATATTCCCTAATTGTGCTTTTAAATTCACAGGTGGCAATCATTTGCATGTCATTATTATTCTTACTCTGTATTTCCTTTAAAAAAAAAAAGAAGTGGAGTAACTTTAATCACCTCAGTGTTGGAGTGAGTGGGGCTGTAACTGGGTCTCATCTTGCTTCGGCTTCGGAGGATTTTTTCTCAGCAGTGACCTTCAGCTCCACATTCAGTGCAACCTGCAGGTCAAAGCATTAATATACAGATTTAATCTCAAATCTGCATATAGCATTTTATTGCTGGACCAGTAGAGATGCTACTTATCTGCAAACATAAGTGAGTTATAATGTGAAAAAAAGGAAGAGGAAAACAGATGGACACAATGAGTAGGCGAGCTCTTAGAGGAGAGGGGGGTTGCAGATACACACAGAGAGGGAGAGACACAGAGGAATCTCATAGCTTTATGGTTTTATTGATGTATGTTTGCTCAAATAAAATTGGGATATCAATGCAACTCTCAGTTACCATGGCTACGGCAGAGTCTCTCGGTGCATACATAGCATGACAACTGGTGCACAGCCACAGAGGGACCAATTATCTTTTTCTGGCTATACGCTGTGTCCTCACTGTGCATACATGGGTACATCTTAAGTGAAGTCCATATGTTGTAATTGTGCAGATAATGAGAACATTTCACATTAGGAGAATACTAGGAGGATAATATTATGGGATGAAAGGTTTGAATGAACAGTGTGTGTTACAGTAATTGCATGTGTTATCCTTTAAAGTGTGTCTGATGAGGTTGGATATGTGAAAGAGTAATTATCAGATCAGTCGTTCTGAATGATTTTCATTTAGATAAAATCTATAGAACTGCAGCGACTGAATTACAGCCATTACATATAGAAAGAAACGAGTAATGAAGTGATGATGTGCTAGTTTTCATGTACTGTACTATCCTGTAAGATTAGAATATTGTTAGGCAGGTGCATATTATGAAAGCCCAACCCACTGTATGCTTCTGCAAAACACAAATACGTTACATTTACACTTTTAAAAGGTGACATATCAGTGTTTCTAAAGTGACTTTTGTCCTCAGGAGATGGACAGGATGGTGGATGGTGTGACACCCTGCCAAGCAGTAGAACACTGTAGACCACTGTTTGAAACCAACAACACTGGTTGTTTTTTGGCGACCCTTTACTGCATTTCCACCAGCATCTCTGGCCCTGAACCTGTGTTTTTCTACGGAACCTGGATGTTTTTAGTGGCACATCATGGCATTTCATGTAGTAATGTTTCTATCGACTAATATCCCTGACATTTAAATGAAAGCTTAGACTAAGACTAGTCTAAAAGTAAGAAAACATTCAGAATTAAGTACGAGGCTAAGCATAAGTGTTTTATCGTAGGCATCATAGGGATCCCAATACTGCGTTGTAAGTGGGTGATAAATGGTGTCGTAGGCCACCTCCTCTGTCTAACAATGGCCTACGACACCATTTATCACCCACTTACAATTCAGTCTTGGGATCCATTCCCAGACGACTTAACAACCACTCTCACCTGGACCCATCTAACCCTAATGACATAAGATGGCCGAGTGGGCCAATGACTCACATGTGACCTAAACGACTCTGTAAGGGTTCACACCCACACAGGGTTTAAAGCCGGTGACTCCACACCTGTCCTTTAGAACTGAAGAAGCTTCTTGGATGAGAGACGAAACATCTTCAAGAAACTCGAGCAAGTCCAGTTGCCAACAATATAGCACTCATGATTTCGATGACCTGGATGACTGAGAATCTCCACTGATACAAGGTTAAGCATTGTCAGAAAAGGTTATTGCGTATATTTGATCACACTTTCAATCATTAAATCGTTCTTAAAATGCCACTGAAATGTGTGACCTCTTCTGTTTAACGATGGCCTACGACACCATTTATCACCCACTTACAATTCAGTCTTGGGATCCATTCCCAGACGACAACCACTCTCACCTGGACCCATCTAACCCTAATGACACACAAGATGGCCGGGTGGGTCAATGACTCACATGTGACCTAAACGACTCTGTAAGGGTTCACACCCACACAGAGTTTAAATCCCGTGATTCCACACCTGAACTGAAGAAGCTTCTTGGATGAGAGGCGAAATGTCTTCAAGAAACTCAAGCACTTGTTATATATAGCACTTATGATTAACATGACCTGGATGACTGAGAATCTTCATGATGCGAGGTTAAGCATTGTCAGAAAAAGTTATTGCATATTTTATGAGAGCCTTTTAATCATACTTTCAATCATTCAATTGTACTTAAAATGCCACTGAAACATGTGGCACTTTGCACCATGCATTATGAATGACAACAACTTACTGCCAAACCGCGGTGGTTTTACAAGATGTCATCTTTGTCCCACTTCACATTTTGCTACTTGCGAGGCGGAGCTGTCAGCCGAATACATCTTTTTCATCTCCTCTCATCTTTTTTTTTTTTTCCCCCTTTAACCAGCGTAGCTAACATTAGTAGCTTCTGGATGCACTTTTTTAAAGCAACATTTGATTAGACCTAGAACATCATGCACCGACAGCTACCTGCCCTGGATGACATCATCACCTCCTGTTGCCTGCATCCTAAAAGACTCATTCCATCTTGCTCATCAACTGTTTGGACTGTTGCCCTCCAAAAAACACTACAGGTCCATCAAAACACACACCACAAGATTCATAAACAGTCTCTGCCCTAAAGCCATTACCATACTGAACTCTGAACTGAAGCAAACACACTAAAACACACTACAGTTCTTTTCCTTAAGTGCAATAACTTATTTTCTGTGCAATAAATATGCATGAGCACTTTTTTTTTATCCCATTTTAACTGCATATATTGGCAATGAGTGTATGAAGTGCATCTACAATTGTGTAGAATGTGACTGAAATGGAGGCATTTATTTATCTATTTTCATAACTCTTCATTGCTTATTTTTAAAGATGAGCCAGGTCTTTGAGTGCACCTGAATTTCACTGTATGTTTGTACAATGACAATAAAGGAATCTGATTTTAACCAAACATGGGTGTTTTTAGTGGCACATTGTCACATTTCTTTGCAGTGTCTGAGCCACCAAACCTGGGTATTATTCACTGCAACAACACAGCATTTTCCAGCAACTTTTGTGCCACCGAGATGGGTGTTTTAAGACAAAGCATGATCTTTTTCCAACCCATAACCAAATTATTATTGTGCCTAAACCACACCTTCAACACAGCATTCGTGACAAACGTATTTAATACAAAGGCAGAAAAGAAGTTCACTGATTTATTCTGAACTTTAAAAGGCTGGTGCGATCAAATCACAGCTTTGTAACAGAGACCAGACAGTGCATTATAGTGGGCAGAAATGGCTGGTGAGCTGATTTCACACTGATACACAATGATGTTTCTGTCATTATGAAGATAGTTTGAAAATGACTCTCTGATCCTCTCAAGCCAATATTACATCTAATGTTCTCTGTTCCTAATATAATAAGGTAAAGCTAATTCATGGCTGTACATTAATAAGACTATGCTACTTATTTCCATCATTACCTACCACAACTGAAAACATCATACCTATTAAATACACAGACACTCATCAACACCCATTAAACACCGGGGGGTGCAACTTGATATAGAGCAAATGGAAACATTCACACGGAGACGTCTGTGTAATTATCTCGATGGGCATTTTATGGAAATTACACATCATATTTTGACAGCTGTACTATAAAAAGCAGTTGGAAACATGGGACTAATTTAGAGGAGCAGCTTCAATTTTGCTGCAGGTGCTTGCGGCCATGAATCGTGGATGTTTATGCCTCTTAAAAACCAGCAAAGTTCTGCTGGAATATCTGCTGGACTGTAAATGTATCAGACAGCTTTAGGTTGTGCTGAGTCAATCCTTCTAAATTTAGGACCTTCAGCTACTTTATTACCTCCGTCACTGTATGGTGATGAGAAACTGTCTGAAATTAAACTTGTTTATACTATATTATGTAACCGTAGACATGTTATACGTTTATGTGAGAGCTTCCAAAATAAGAGGACTCTGCTTCTAAAAACCAAGACAGACAAAAACATATAGAACAAACATGCTGACAACACTAACATGCTTATGGTCAGCAGGTACAGTGTGATATAACATTTGCTAATTAGCCTACACTGCGAAGTACAGCTGGGGCTGATGAGAATGTCATTAGTTTTGTAAGTTGCATGTCAAAAAACACTGAAGGAAAAGTCAGGGAATCACTCCCGCTGTGCCAGCACTGGAGGAAAGTATGGCTGAACCCATCATAATTCCATACCAGGGGAAAAATGCTCTGGGTTGTTTGTATGTCTTTAAACCAGTCACAGTCATCTTGGGCGACGCCTAGCCAAGGACGCAGTGATGGTGCTCTTGCAAAATGTTTTTGAGAGGTAACTTGTTTTGACAGAGCAGCAAGCGTGAAAATGGCTAAATCCCTGCAAAAGAAAACACCACATGAAATATTAAAGGAAGTTTTAGCGTGTTGCTGGCATGGAAGGTTTTTTTGTTTTAAAGTAACAGGGATTTTGAAAATGTTAACATGCAGGAAGTGTGTCTGAAATAGGGGGCCAATTACAGGCTTATCCCCACCGTCTATATCCTGTTAACCAGACTAAGGAATCAAATGTTATCATGCTTCATCCTGAAGGCAAAATATATGTTTGTACCAAATTTCATAGCCACCCATTGAATAGTGGTAGAAGATATTTCTGTCTGAAATGACCAATTGATGGGCTTAAAACTGGGGCTGCCCCGTAATGGTCGACGAAATGTTAGTCAACCAGAAAGGTCATTAGTCGGCAAGATTTCATTGGTTGCTTATTTGCAGAAAAAACAAACAAAAAAAACTAACTCTATTAGGAGCTGCACCTCGTCAAAATAAATCAAAACCAATATGACTGGACCATGTGTGAATTTAATTTGAAAGGACAGACACAGGAAGTGGCCGCGCTCAGCAGTCAGACAGGAGTCACGTTAATTTCCAGGGCTGGTGCCTGCGGTTATTACACAGGCTAGTTAATAACATGTCGGGCAGGAAATCCAAAGTGTGGGATCATTTTGAGAAGGTGAAGGACGAACCCAAGGTGATATGTAAACTCATCTTCATTGGTCGACTACAAACATGACGTATCATCTGAAACATGGAAGTAGCTACATGCCCATTAGCCACTTAGCACAATCATTACTGCTTTGCCGACAGCATCATTAACAGGCGGCTCGCTCAGTGTGTGACGTGCACTTGTAGATAAAATATAGGCCTATATTAATGAAGGTTCATTAGTACGGTTTTGTATTTCTCTGTAATGTAGCACAGTGTTAACAATGTTACTGATACTATTCTTTCTCACACCTTCAACTCAAACCATTGTGTTGCCCCGCCCAAAATATATCATTTAATTATTAAATTAATATTGTAAACATGCAGGCGACTAATAGACTAACGGCCCTAAATGATAACTACTAGTAAAATTCTTAGTCAGAGACGGCCCTACTTAAAACCCTAAAAAAATAGTACAAACCAACCCAAAATATGAGCAAGAAAATCTACACTTAATGCTAAAATACAACACTACCAAAGATCAAAATGAGAACTCAGTGAGCCTTTCTAGCTGATGACTAGACGTCATTAATAACCTGCCACCTTGCACAATAGATAAGCTCTGTACTGACCTCTAGAAGTCCCTCCTGCTTTTGACAACTTGATATTTAATGGAAGGCAAAGCAATTTCATTGAAGGCAAACATTCATTCACTTGCCCTCCGACAAGGCTTAGCAGGTGAAGCCTGATAAATGCATCTCCTGCAGTGAGACTGATGGCATAGATTTAAGATGTGTGACCGATCAACATCAAAGGATCAAAAGTGCGCAACACCACACACAAGCCCATCTGACTGCGGACCATAAAAGCTCCCAGCCGCATTGATGCTTTGATGGTTGATTTAAGTGTAGATAGAAGGATGGGCTGGTTCACCTGGCTGGACCACATCCAAGACCGGCTGGAAGCCAGATGGGGATCTGCCATCCTTCCCTTCTGCAGATCCCTCCTCTCCCTGCCTGCTTTTCAACAGCAGGAGCTCAGGTAGACGATCGAAACACAAGAGATATTTGGCAGTTTTCCCTTCAGCTATGAAGAGTGAGAGTGATGGACAAACAGTAAACATCTAGAAAAGTCTCTGTTTTCCCAGAGGATGCCTGTGGGGCTAGTTGCATCAGACAAAGACTGGGGCCAGAGCCATGGCATGCTCCTGGCAGTAGAGCAAATCCCCTGCTGATACTGAGGTCTAGGCTGTCCCTCGTTTCAACAATGACACACTGATACAGAGCTGCTGGAGGTTGTTGTATATTTAGAATATTTTCACTGCTTTTCCATCACACAGCCTTTTCTGACAGAGAACTGAACTGAAAGTGACACTTATCTATGCTCTATTTAAAGCCACCGGACTTCATTGACAAAAACAGTAATTTTAGCCTCGCAGAATATGGGAGCCACTGATCTATCGGTGCTGTAATTGGTTAGTTTGTTTGTGTAATTGTGTGACTTTGGTGAATCTGAACTAACACTTCAAAACACCAAAATCACACAAACAAACAAACTAACTAACTAATCGAGGCAGTGGTAGATCAGCAGCTCCCATGGTCTGTGAGGTAAAATTACTGTTTTTGTCAATGGGGTCTAGTTTTAAAGAGAGCATAGATAAATTTCAGTTGTAGCTCAGTTCCCATTGTAAAGAGCGATTTGACGGCAAGGTAAAACAGTTAAAATATTCGAAATATAGTTAGACTTAAGCTGATTTTTAGATGACTTATGCTGGGTTCACATTACATGAAATTTTTGTCTGTTCTGACAGTCACTATGTCAGAATTGTGCTGTGACATGGCTCAACAGACATGACAGACTACTGGCTGGTCCATACCAATCATCACTGGTCATCTTTCACGATTTGTATGATGTCATCAGGTTATTCTTGTCCTGTTTTCATTATTACTACTATTATTCCTGTCACTGTGGCTGTTCATGTCCTAGCCGAAATGTCGCTAAAAGCGCCACCACATGGCAGGAGCTACCTCTGAAGTACCACATGCAAACTATGCAGGTCACTGAATCCTCCACAAATTCCTGCAAATGTTTCACAATAAAAGCCTTTTTAGAAAATGAAGGGATTCTCTCAACCAAAATTATAACAGGGCTTTTAATTTTAAACAGACTCAGGAAGGACGGCGTGATGCATTAATTTTATCAAGGCAAACGGGGGCGGATTAAAGGTAAAAATAGATAAATACAGAGGTAAAAATAATAATCTAATGAAGTCTATTTTAAATGAAACTGGTACCCTCTGCAGTTGTGGTGAGTAAAAGCCTTGTCACTATTTTTAAATGTTATTTCTTTATATCCTCCAATATGTGGAAATTACATTGTTTGCTAGCTTGATGCTAATGGCAGAACTCACCAGGTGGCTAGAGTGCCCCTGCTGTTTCACACCATTATTTTGCCCATTTTACTAGTAGTAACGTCCGTAGAGGAAATATCATTAAGGCTTGGGTGTTGCTGACATACAGTTGTCCACGGCAGCAGATCGCTCTGTGTTCCTATTAGTCAAAGTGACGGCTGTGACGATTCTGTCGTGAATGACAAAAAGAAAATCAAGCATGCTAGACTTTCTGTTGGAACGCCTTGAGATATCCCAGACGTTGCGTCGGTTGTCGTCTACAATGACACACAACACAAGATCTGACAATGGATTATCGTGTACGACACTCACTGTCGTTCACGTTGGGCTTTAATCGGGCTGATATCGTCATGTTTTGCTGCTGCCCCCATCCACAGCAGTTTATTGCTTAGCTTCCATGCTAACACTTCTCTATGCTTCTCTAAACTGGGGGCCCGCTGACTGCTATCTACCGTATGTAATACACTAATTGTGGGTAAGTACCTCATACAACACCATATCAGAAAATCCAAACTATCCTTTTAAAGTACCTTCCTCCACTCAGCCTTCAGAGTGGAGGTTTCAAATTTCCAAACTAGCTTGCAGAACCATAAATGAAGTGATGAATCAGTGTGTAATCCTGCTGCAGATCATAAATCATCGCCTCAACTCTGATGAAATCAAGGACGCAAGAAAGCACTCTAAACTTTCTTTGAAGGAGCTTTTTTTTTAACACAACCACTGCTGCACATATTGAGACTTTGATAAATCAGAGAACAGAGAACACTGACTCCTCCAGGCTGTGAGGTCCTTTATGGAGCCAACTGATCCTTCACAGAGAGCCAGGGTGTTAGTAGTCTCCAACTTTATCAGTTAGGCTAAGACTTGCCAATTGTAGAGAGAGACATGATGCTGCTCTGGTAAAGAACTCTCAGAAAAGGTGAGAATGAGAAACCTGTCTAATAGAGGGACAGATGGGCAGAGCTCTGGAGAGTTGCCCCCAAACTCGACCTCGCCTCACTGTAGTATAAAAACCACAGAGGAAGGTTAGTGAATGTTTTCACACAGTTGTTAGTATTCCTCTCCACTCTCTGTTTTTTAGTCCTGCTGAATATCAGTGTGGTGACCAAGACAAGACAGTCGTCTGACGCTGTCATCCATACCCGTCCTCTGCCGCTAATGAAGACAGATCTTAAAGCTAAGGTCAGTGTTTAGTATTTATGAGCAGTTGTATGGGCGCAGCTTTTTTAATAGGCAGACCCCCACTCATGGGATTTAAAAGCCTCAATCACTGAAGATGTGTGCAAACTTCCAATGCATGAATTTGAGTGGATAAAGCTAAAGCTAGATGTTTGAAGCCTCTGTAAAAAATAAAGAGAGCTATTATTGTACCCTGCTTTCACAACATCACAGCACCAAAACAGAAGGAACTTCTGAAAAGAAGACATTTATTTCACATCATTCCCCCTGGATTACAATTCTCATGAATTGTGCAGAGCCACAGCTGCAAAACGGCGATGTTGTGACACTCAATCACACAAATAGAACGGCAGCAGTGAAGCTGAAAGCATACGAGGAGCTGGATATAATCTAATGTGTTCCTAAGCAACCTTTTTTCTGCATCACTTACTTTTAACACAGTTATGTTGTGGAATCTATTTGCATGTGCTGAGAGTAAACTTGCCTTAAATCTTTGAAGCCCATGATGGTAAATATGCTTTCACTGATGGCTCACATCAAAGACGCCTTATGGCCAGAAAATTTTAAAGTTTTAATAGGGTGTGACTTTCACTGATAATCTGCCAAATTTGACTCATTTCTGAGCTTTCCCTGTGAAATTAAAGCTCAGTGCAAAATTACCTGTGACTAGTCAAACATTGCTACCCTCTAGTTGACATCAGAAATACTAGTTGGTTAGTCATTTTATTTTATATAATATCTATTAATGTGTGAATTTAAATTACACATTATCTGTCCAATATTCTTGGACACATTTCTTTCTCTTTTTTTTCTCACTCACAATATACTTTATTGCCCCCGTAGGGAGTTTGTCTTGGACTCAGGAGCTGCACAAGTATTGCTGCGTTACAATAATAGTCCAGAAGAAATGATGCATACACCATAAAAACATAACAGTTTTGTACATCAGCCATTCATGCACTGCACATAACACCAGCATACAGCAGAGCACCATAAGCACAACACAACCCCGAAAGCACCAAGCGACAGTATTTGTTTAACTGGCTGTTGTTGGCGTTATATGATTGCATTCACCCAGTGAAAATGCCGTTGTAATAATTAGGCCCTTTTCCTACAGTTGTTGTCATTGTTTGTAGGATTATGTGCAATTATCATATTTCAGGGAGCAAAGAGGACACATTTTAGTGCCATTTTAAATTGGAGCCCGAGCAATATATCAATAAAATCGGCCGATATTGGCCCATCACAGATATATTGATATCAGCATATATGATTTGACTGACTGTTTTTTGTGTGTGTCATACACACTTACAAGACACTTTACAAGACAGCATTACAATGACGTTGCAGCAACAATCCAAAGTACATGGTATTTAACTACTCACTCAGTCCAGAAACAGAACACTGTGCCTTCTATCTCAAGCCTGGCAAGGAAATTCAGCCACAAAAAGTACATCCTTTATGTCTTCATATCCTCATATCCTTCATATACCCTGTGTCCTTATATGAAGACATCCCATTTTGGGTTTAATTAATCTGATACTTCATTATACTTAACTTAGGCCTGTTGTCCTCATTTGTGGACACTTTTTTGTGCCATATAGTGGTAGAAAGAACACGATACACTAATCCATGCAAAAACAAGATGGCAGCCATCTCTGCCAAGTCAGACTGCAGCTGATCCTGACACAAAAGTGGACAAGGTCCAAAACCTGATCTCACTTTATGGTTGAAACTTGTTTATTTATGATTAATAATGTTTGTAGTTTGATATACTGGCAAGCTAAGACACTGTTAATAAGGAAGTACCTGTTTGAGGACATTGGGACTTAATTATCATTGACAGTGTTTAGTTTTTTATACTTACTGGGTCCTACTGATCCCAAATAGCTGGGAGAAATTAAGAAGGCAAACCAAACAAAATTTTGCGTCTCAGGGGGATATACAGAACAGTCAAACAAGAAGTGAACCTCATTCTCAACTTCTAAATTACACAACAAACAAATTCAGTCCTCCTCTGGGCAGGCTTTAAACCTTCCCGTCTCTAAGGCTAATGGTAACATTCCTGATCTCAACTCTGCACACAGGGATCTTTGATTTGTATAGATTATACTTCATGAAAGGTTCCACACTGTAGATTCGTAGTTTTGGTTTATACTATATGTCAACAGACCATTTTACTCTAAACATGCAAAACATTTCACTCTTAATCTCCTGAATATCACAGGTTAACCTTTTACTGTTCAAATAAAATTATGATTTCATCTCATTAGCCCAGGCAGACAGTGGGAGATGTCCCAATTAAAAAATTTTTTAGTGAGTCTCTGATCTGACATCTTCACAAGTCTATTCCAAAGCCAAAGCATTTGATATTTATGCCTGATGTTAGGAGGTTCCCACCCCAAATCTCCACTAATGGCCAAAACTGAAGCAAATTTATGGACACCCAGGTAGGATCGAATCGCTTTATAATGCACTGTTACAACTTGTATGTTCTTGGAAACCCCAAACATCAGAGGCATAGTCAGACACAGGACACACACATGAATTATAGTGTAAAAGTTTGGAATCCACATTGCCACATTGTCTAACTTTGTTCAGTACAGATCCCAGCGCTCTACCCCTTGACTGAGCTAGAACACTGACACTTCCTTTAAATGACATGTACTCATCCAGCATCAGGCCAAGATATTTATACTGGTCAGTGTAGTAGTAATGAACCAAATTAAAAACAAGAACTTCTCTTCACTGATTTTCTTTTGAAATGCACCATCCTTGACAGTATTCAGCATACTCTACAGATTTTCCCCATTTTAGGTGAGCAAAATTACATCATCTGCATATAATAATATGCCCGTCATCTGATCATCAACTCTAACTCCCAGGTTTGAAGCCTTAATTTGAAAAGCTAAATCATATATATATATGTTGAGCTAAATCATAATATATGTTGTCTGATATGCATAGATATGAAAACTTTTTTTTTCCATACAGAACATAATGCAGAAAAATATTGCTTGGAGTAATTTATAATTATGAAATACTCAATAAAGTTAAAATGTAATTGTTCTCAGTTTAGACAGTTTTCTGAGTGTTTTCTTACTTTTAGACTCATCAATGAGTCTAAGTTTAAACTTCTGTTTAAATCTCACGCAAAGTAGTCGTTAGGAACATCCCTATTTGTGACCGCTCTAATGAATCAGGCTGGATTTCGTCTCCATGACCAAGAGCAGGACGCGCTAATCAGATGTCTCATTTTCTCGAGGCTTGTACCTAATTAAATATCTTATTGCTTTGCTGTTTTCTCCTCCACAGCCAATCTATCAAATAATCAGCCTCTAATTGCACCAACACACAGTCCTGTCGACGCTGGAGAAAAGCAGAAAGCATATACAGTATACTGTGTGATGTTTTATGCGCTTGAGCCGACAGCTGAAATGTTCCTTTTGGAGAGCAAGAAGCCAGACAGTCTCTGGTCTAATTTGTGTGTCAGTTTGTTGGGTGGCATTTCTGGCCCGAGGGGGCAGAGTTTGTGTATAGGCAAGCTGTAAAGAGCAAATTCTCTCACCCACAAGAAAACACTACATGACATACCGTCACACTGCTGTAATTACACAGAAGTGAGACTTATAAACATTTTGTAGGCTGACACGCAAGTGTTTACGATTTTACTTTTATGAGCTTGCTTTAATTGTCATTCTCAGAGAAGTCACACTCTCGCCTTCACTGTATATTTAAAGGATGTGATGCAGCACCCAAAATATTTAAAGTTGATTTTCTCTCTGATTGTATACAGTTATTGGAGTTGATGTGGCATTCAGGGCGCATAAAGCTGGCTGTTTCTAAGCAACAGAGTGATTTCAACTTTACAGGGATTATAATTAAGTTATACGCCAATCAAACCAGTCTTTTCATTCCTGCCATAACACATTGGCATGACAAAGGAAATGACAAGCTCGGTAAAGATCATTATCATTTTCTACTTTGGTGTGGAGTTCTCAGTCTTTCATCTTCTGTTGTCATATAGAGACAAACACATTAATCATAGAGTGAAGTATATGATTGTAAGATGGCAGAATGGGGGGGGGGGGGTGTCATTGTGTTGAGAGACTTCATGCTTTTCATGCTGGGATTACTTCATGTAGCCCTGTACAGAATTTAGAAATTATTTAACATCAACATGTACTTCTATCACTATCTAGAGTTTTTGTTCATTTCATTCTCAATCAAATTTACAGGCAAGTTATAAACAAACAAGGCGATGTGTTTACCATGCCTTGTCTGCTGACATGAATTTGTTAAAAATACAGCAGTGTCTGGGATTCTTCTGCGCTGCCGTGCCAGCGCTGAGGAAACATTCAAAGGCCACTCAGTGGGATGCGCTGCCAAAGATATGCACCGCTTGCTGTGAGGAAAACATGATTACTCAGTCAGAAACAAAATCCGACAAGCTCATCGCGCACCCGATGGATGCATGTGTGAGTGCCGTTTCTGTGCCTTCATAACCAGCGAGGCCATGCTGCAGTATGTGACTGTAATGAGGGGAAACTGAGCAGAACATTTGGGTCTGCAGAAATTGAAGGCTTGCCTCCCAAAATGAGACGTCTGTCATTTGGACGAAGATGACTTCTTCACTGCCAGAACGACATGAACATAAAACCCAGTATGAGTCGCAGCTATCGACATCATGAGTCACCTTTGAAATACAGATCATTTTCCTTCTGGAGGATACGTGCTATTATGAAGAGAAAATTTTCACATCAAACAATAAGTAGTGACAAAGAAAAAAAGCACAGAGCTTTTATCTCTGAAGATGTAAATTGTGACGTTAAACACTGTCAAACCATTTCCATTAGGTTTCCGAGATCAAACGGTGGGTTTAATTAAATGGCATCAAAACTGACTTTGGCACCTCTATTGATGCAGAGGTAGTCATTTCTAACATTTTCTAACATTTCCCCAGAGATCTTATGGTGTCTTTTTATAGTTTGGGCTCATTTATTCATAATATTTTCAATGAAAGGTTTGTAGCAATAACCACTTCATTTGATATTAATTACTAGTAATGTAAAGGTGCAGTACACTTCCAATTTCCAGTAGTAAATTATGAATTTGTACTTGTGTTAAAACAGAGCAGTTCTTCTAAGGAAATTCCTCTGGAAATCAACAACTGCTTTCAAACTCTTATCTCTATAAACAGGTATCTGCATATGAATGCAGAATATGTAGGCAACAGGACAAGATTTTGATTTCGGAAGTGTTCTGGTTTCCACCCAATATTGATGAATCAGGTTTAAGTGGGCTTTGGTTGCCTGCAGGTTAACAGTCTGTGCTGTCTTGACCTGTGTCTGGTTGCTAATCGAACTGTAAACTATGACTAGAGCGTGGAAGAGGAAGTCATGGCTTGGATATCCATGGTCTGTTATCCAGATATCTGCTGGCTACACCCCGAAATAGTTGCTGTTGCACCCACAGGCATCATCAAACCAATAACCAATGGGTTCTAAGCTTGTTCAGACTCTAACATAACTGAACATTGTCTTTATTTATTTTTTTTTTTTTTTTACTTTAATTAGTAAGACATTTAGACGTTCCTGGAAAGTTATCCACCCATTAAATGGCTGTTATCAGTTGTCATTGGGAGCATATATTTGAGGTAGTATAGCCCTACTACACCCCACACAAATATATGGCAATATAACATGTACACAAATATAAAACAGAATAACACCTGTAACAACAATTACATATGTAAAAAGATTATTAAATACTAAAATATTAAAACCACTACGAACAATCTTAACATGTACAAACATGTATATCTTAAGATTTGTCTTAAAAGTGTCAATGTTAGGAGAGGATTTGATTGAAAGTGGAAGGCTATTCCAAAGCTTTGGAGCAGCTACCGCAAGGGCACGATCTCCTTTTCTCACTATTGATTGTGGGACAGTTAAAAGACACTGTTCTGCAGATCTAAGAGGGCGGGAGTTGGAGTAGGGACAGAGAAGTTCAGCAATAAACTGGGGTGCCAGCCTTTGTATGGCCTTAAAAACCAAATAAAAGAACCTTAAAATCAATCCTGTATTTGATAGGTAGCCAGAGCAGGGATGCCAGCACTGGTGTAATACTGTCTCTCTTTCTGGCAACAGTGAGGAGTTTGCTGCGGCATTCTGCACCAGCTGCAGGCGAGACAAAGGCAAGTGGCAAAATACAGAGAGTTACAATAGTCAAGCCTTGATGAGATAAATGCAGTGGTCACAGATTTTGTGTCGTGATTTTGTGGATGGACTTGAGTTTTACAATGTTTCTTAACCTAATTAACTGCATACGTAACATAAGTAAACTTTTGTATGTGACTTAAATTCCGAAACAAATGTACCAAACCATGATCCTCTCCTAAATCCTATCTATAGTTTCATGCCTAAAACTAACAAAACTGCAACCATGTCGTGGATTTCTGCCTCTCTGCCTACTGGAAGGTGCAGTTGGCCCTATCTGAAGCATTACAGTGGTAGTGATAACAACTGAAAATGGCACATTAACGGGCTGATAACATCCAAAAAGGGTAGTTTCTGATTTTAGCTTCTCATTTGAGGATTTGCTATTATCCTTGGTTTTATTTCATTGTAACTTAACTTATCTCTTGGTTTTAGACTGTTGATCAGACAAAACAAGACAGTTAAAGGCTGCGATGGACATTTTTCACTTCTTTATACTACTATCTTCATTTATTCTAACCTTCGTACTGCTGGATATTTATTTTCTTGGTAACATTTCAGTGGCTGTATATCATCGAAACTATTTCACTTGTAGCTGTGTCAAATAGCTACTTTCTGAGTCAAATAGCTTTTTATGATTAATCAAACGATTAGCGCAATAGCGTTCACGAGAGTTATAAGCTCTTTTTCCCCAGGAAAAACTCTGATGTCCAGCAGACTTTTTTTCTGCAGAGGTCTGGATAAAAGCTATTGGCTTTTCTTGGCAAGACCCGCCCTTCTCTGACACTGACTCTGATTAGCTACACTGCACTTCTTGACGCATCTTTCATGTGTCCTGATGTGGAGTGACTGGTAGCATAGCTCAATAAATTTTCCAAGTAGGTAGCCTAACACTAGTAATCATGATGGGAGCAAAGGAGAAGTCAGGTGATGTAGTATAAAGAGCAACAAAGTCTGCATAGGGAGGGTGGATGGATGGGTCAAACAAACGCAGGATTTTCACCCAGGAGGCTGCTGTTATGTGTGCAAGCAAAAGTCAAGGTTGACTTATTTTAACTGATGTATGTAAGTTAACTTGTGTCACATTACGTAACATAAGTAAACTTTTGTATGTAACCCATAATATGTAACAAACATACTTACTTTAACCCAAACCATGATCTTTTCTTAAATCTAGCTAAGTAGTTTTCACACCTAAAACTAAAAAAAACTGCAACTACATCTTGGATTTCTACCTCTCGGCCTACTGGAAGGTGCAGTTGACACCATCTGCAGCAGTACAATGGTGGTTATAACAACTGAAAAGGGTGATGTCTGGTTTTAGCTTCTCATTTGATCATTTGCTATATTTTTCGGTTCTATTTCATTGTAGCTTTAATATCTCTGTGTGTTTGGACTGTTGATCAGACAAAGCAAGACAATTAAAGATGTGACCTTGACTTTGAAAAACGGAGATGGACATTTATCACTTTTTTATGACAGTGCATTGACCACACAATTAATCAAGAAAATAATCATTAGCTGTGAATTGACGGACATTTTTTCTTGTCATTAAGCAAATGTTTTCACTACTCTCTGCATTTATTCTTACTTTTGTACTACTTGATATTTACTTCCGTAGCATTTCAGTGGCTGTATATCTTCCAAACTATTTCACTCGCAGCTGTGGTTGAGGAGGAAAAAGTCAAAAGCTGTTTGAACTGCACTATGATTGCAGTGTGTTGCATTCAGTCCAGTGTCAAAGCTGAACCATATTATTTGATCAAATCCAAGTTATTTGACACTGTTGCAAGATCGAGACCTATATTTATTTCCCAGGGATTCTGATGCATTCATCATTTACTAACTAATAAAATACGTTTTTAAAATCTTCAGGTAAATGGTAAAAATCAAAGTTTACAAGCAGAGGTGTCATTGTTTATTCTTTTCACATCTTGTTTTCCTGTCTCTCAGTGTGGCTGTACACTGGAGGTGCCCTCTGCACTGTTTGCACCTAATCGTGGATTTCTCAGCCTGGGGATTTGTCACTGCAGTTCACAGGCTCTGCCCACACTCCACTAAGCAAACTTTATACTAACAGCAGTCTTTCTGTGTCCTTTCTTCCACCTCTTTCTCTCTCTGCCATTCATCTCCTTCTTTTCATCATTTTTTCATCAACATCACTTCTCTCTGCCGTGTTATGGAACAACCGCTTCCTCCTGTACCTTCTCACCTCCTTTTCAGCTCATGTCTATTCATCAGGTCCATTTTCTTTCACTTCTTCCCTTTTCAGCAGAGGTGAAAGGAATTGTTAGTGAGAGAAAACGAGAGCGAGAGACGGCGAGTGATAACAACAGCATAAGACAAGCAAGGTCAGACTGTACTTTAACTATTATGCATATCGGTCTCTCTGCTGTCTTTGTCTGTTCCTTTCAATTTAGTGCAGTTTTCACATTGGATTTGCAATTTATGTTAAACGCTTTTTTCCCCCTGAAAGCCACTCTCCTCTAACGCAGTATGTGGATGCGTGTCTTGCACACCTATTGTACTTTAATTTATGCATATTATTCCTTTTTGCACCAAATATCTTCAGCACAAAGGTGATGTTGACAAACAAATTCAGGGGTGCGCCTTATACACAAACACACGGTTCGTATCATTGCGTTTAAAATGATAGCCCTCGCTCAGTGGCTGATAGAATGGTTGTCCTGTTGCGTCATGGGAGATGGGGAAAAAACAAGCGAGGAAATTAGGTCCATCATGTAGGCTACAGTTGGAGGAGCACTGACACTCTCATTATCTGGTTCCAGTCTGTGTGAAGGAGAAATTGATGGAGAATTCTCAGGAAAGTCATGACTACGATCTGCGAGCCGGAACAGTGTGAGTCTAGAATGTCTCTTTCATAAGTGTGTGGATTTGGTAGAGGGGGACTGTAAGATGCAAAATACACCCAATAAAAGCAAAAGCACTGCAAAGTAAACTGAATGTGAGGAAATGGGGAGTGGGCCAGGCTAATAGCAGGTGTGGGATGTGGCTTTAAAAGGTGGTTTGACTCAGGCCTGGTTAGGGATCAAATGGTTACCAGTTTCACAATAAACTGTGGTAAAATTCCTGAGGGTTAGTATAACTGTTTCAAATTTTTATTATGATTAAAATCATGTTTAATTGCCGCATTTTGAAAATCTCATGGTAGATACTGTTCAGCATCAACCAACAGTCTCCCAGATGCAGGTGTGCAGAGTGGGCATGCAGCAGGCAAAACCAGTGATGCTAATGGTCCCTTGTCTTTGCAGTAACAAAGACACTCAAGCAAGCATTTTAAAGCTCATTTGATATGGCTGTCATGGGTTTACATAAGGTATTGTCTATGTTATGACTTTAATGTTAAGGCAAACAAAAAGCTCATGAAGGTGTTAATTGTATTTGTGGTTTTCAATATACAAAACTGGTGAAATGACATCAGTGTGTGTGAATCTGTACTTTCTGGACATTCTCAGCAGATTTGAACAAAACTGTGATAACGCTGATCAGTCAGTACAATTGGATGTGAAATTTTTACACCGTTTCATCTCTAGGCCTCGTTACATTAATCAGTTAATGAAAGGAGATCCTTTGAAATCTTTCGCACAGCTACAGCAGTGTTTTAGTTTCAAAAGACCTGTTAAGATACTTTCAAATGAGGCAACATGTAATGACTCACAGCCAGTGGGAGGTAATTAAAGGACATCCAACAAGCATGGAATGGTACTTTGTTAACATGGTAGAAAATAATATTAAAGGGACAGCTCACCCTATAACATTTAAAATACATCTTACTATATAATGATGAAAACTCGGTCTGTGTGTCTGTTCCACGTTTTTCTCCTCACTGAGGACTTCCATGTGAAATTTGGCACAGTGGTAGAGGGTCATGGGAGGATGCGAATAAAGCAATATTACATCAACTGGCCAAAGGGGGGCGCTATAGCAACCAATTGCAAACTTTGAATGGGCATATCTCATGCTCCGTATGTCGTAGAGACATGAAACTTTGTGCAGAGATGTGTCTCCTCATGAGGAACAAATTTGCCTCAAGAACCCATAACTTCCGGTTATATAGATTTTCCGCCATTGTGAATTTTAAACACTTCAAATCGATCTCTTCCTAGGAAGTTTGACCGATCTGCATGAAACTGGGTGAACATAATCTAGGGACCAATATCTAAAGTTCCCTCTTGGCAAAAGTTGGAAAACTTACTAAAACTGAGCTTCTATAAGGCAATGAATATTGCGGAGGGCGTGGCTCATCACATAAAGGTGTATAACATCTCAAGGGTTTCACCCATCACCACGCAACTTTGTAGGCATATGACCACACATAATCTGAGGGGACCCCTCCATTATTGACCCCATCAAACAAAATGGGGGCGCTAGAGAGCTCATTTCTTATCTAGGCCTAACCGCCATATGGATTTTTACTAAACTTGGTAGATATGTAGAACAGGACGCCTCAAGGTGACTGGAGAAATGTAACTCTAATTGGCAACTGGGTGGCGCTATAACAACAGCAAATTCACAAAAACTCTGTCTGAATACATTGCTCTTCTTAATGGGTTCAGCTGACTATTTAATCTGCAATTTCCTATGACCTGTATCCCAAACACACACCATGTGAAACTGTACGTGGGCAACTGTGCACTCAATGGGTATGGACTAGTTATTGTTAACCACAAGGGTAAAAAAAATACTATTTCTTGGTTGCAAATTATCAGCCTACAGTAGAACAATTGACTGAAAGACTGAGACAGGTGTACATTATGGAGGGAATGACTATGCAAACGCAAATGAAAAGGGACATTTTTATGCAGAGATGGACACCTGTAATTATCGCTGACAGAAAAGAAGAATACTTTGATGAATTTATATCATCATTTTTTAACCACCATTATTTTCTTGAAATGGTTTCTACCTTTTAAGAACTTTGGTAATCGAAAATGTTGGATGAGCTTTGCTGTCAAAGAACATCCAAGACTGTATGTGATCAATGTAGTATCTTGATACGAAATAAATTAGTTAGAAAAAGAAAAAAAGAAAAAAAGAAAAAAAGCACGACAGACGAAAGCGCTTTCCCAAAGAATGTTTTATATACAGTACCTTGATCTAAGAGGCTGAGTTTATCTCCTCCTGCACTGGCCACTTTTCAGCTGTGACTGTGCGTGTGAATAATTCATTGCGAGGGACTGTAGTGTGTGAGAGTGAGCAGAGATGCAATATCAACACTGCCTTAACCTTGGGCCGGCAGCCACAGGTCTCTGCTGAAAGGTGAGATTGAATTAGAGGAGGAGAGGAATATCTTTTCCTCAGCTTGGTTCCTCCTCCCCTGCAGCTCCACACAGCCTGTTGTGCGACAGGTTTACAGCAGCAGCAGATAATCAATAATAAATAATGAGCATGTCCAGGAATACTGCACCGTTACATGCACACAGGCAACATGTGAACTGTGTAAAGAAAAATCAATTTAAAATATTAATATTGTTTTTTCCTGACAATAATATGAACTGTGAATTAGGAGGTGAAGATCTTAACGTCCCTAATTAAGATGTACATAATGTTGAAACTGGACCTTATATTGCAACATTTAAACTCACCAATTATTCTGCTATTGGGTATATCATTATTATCATTATTATTATTATTATTATTAATAATAATAAAAATTACAATAATAAGAGTATGTGTTAATATATATAAATAATGAATAATATAATAAAAAAATAAAAATATATAAAAAATATTTCTGTCTTTTTTTTCCAGACAGATAATTGTGGTAGGCGTAAGAAAAAAGTATTTGACATAAGAAAATGGAACCATATATTAACTGTGGTTGAAATGTTTTTCTTTGTTTCAGTGTTACATTGCGGCTAAAGTAGAGAGGTATCCAGTAATTTTCAGCATTAGATAAGATAAGGTAGAGGATATATTGTATTACAAAGTGCACAGTGTGCAGTTTAAAGAACCCGGGGGAATATACGTCCAGTGAATTGAAAATATTTTCTATGTTAAACTTGTTTTCCCTGATATATCATTCTTCTATTTATTGCTTTATACATGTTTAAAAACATGAAATGCATATTGATTTTTTTAATATTTGTACCACATTCCAACTTTATATGATATTTACAAACATTTCCTTTAACCAAATGAGATTTGGGGCGACCAAGCTCCTATTACAGCCCTTTGTCTTTGTCAGTGTCGGTGGTGCAGAAGTTAGCTTGTGTGAGAGCCACTTAGGCACAAATTAATATTTGATGAAGTCTTTCTGTTGTCATATATGCAATATGTTCTGGCTATATTTAAGTTCATGCAACAGTGAAACAGTATATGGACAGGTTATGTGTATTTTAAGATTTATAAGTTAAAGGTTTGCAATTTTTGTGTTCTGATGCTAAATGCAGTAAAGTGTATTGTTTTGTTGCTTTATGACAGTTAATTGGGCTTTAGGGCAATTTGCCACACGTGCGCAGTGAGGACAACCATGTGTGCAGCTAGGATGTAGAGGAATCTGCATAAGCGTGGATTGAAATGAGTTTTTGACCGTGTATAACGTGCATAACGTGTGTAGTAGCATGTACAGATAGCAGGTGACAATGTGTACAGTTTTGGACTGCTTTATACTGGTATTGGACCAGGTTTTTTGTGTGTCTTCAAATAAAGCGACATCAACGTTTTCCCTGTCTCCTGTGGACTACTTGTGAGTAACACTGGGTTTCTCAAGAAGAGTAGATTCATTAATTGAACACGAGTCACTACTAAAACAATTTACTGCAGATTAAGTGGCCTACAGTAGCAACTTGGACCTTGCGGAAAATGGCCACTACAGCTTGTGTTTATAGCAACATGGGTTGGAGGTGTTTGTTCTGTTGTTGGTTCGTAAAGAGTCATTTTCCCTTTTTCCAAAGCACCGTGGCTCTGATTCAAGTGGCTCTAATTGATTCATTTTGAAGAGGTGGCGTGTGTGATAGCTCCAAGTGGTGTGACATTTTTATGTGGAGTGCTTTTTGGTTAACTTTAAGGTGAACATGGTGTCTAGTGCACGTAACAGGGCTCCCTCACACGATCACTAATGATTTTTTAAAACTTTACTTTAACTTTTCCATTATATTTTACCCCATTTCCAGCCTGCCTGGACGCCTCTCTGAAAACAAGTGATTTGAAGTGGGGTGCGTTTCAAAATATGGAGAGGCACTTTGTTTCCTTTCAGCTAAATCTGGCCAGTGTTCAGCTCCGCTCCAAAACTTCTGACGTTATGGCACAGAGCCTACATCCAGCCCAGCTATGATCTGCCTCTCTCTTGAGCTATGTGTTATGTTGTCATTTGAAAGCCATACATTATCAAACACACACTTCCCAGGCATTTGTGGAGAAGTTAACTGCTAGCGCTTGCTGACTTTACTTGCATGTTAGGCTCATGCTGCCAACTAGCTGCTTACACTAATGTTTCAGTACTTATGCAGCACAGCACCAGACTGAAAACTAGAAATACAAGGAATGTATTTTGCATGAGGTTAAACATGTTTTAGGAGTTTAAACAGTGGCTAAAACAATTTATATCCTCCTGAGACTCTGTGTCCTCATATGAGGACATCACATTTTGGGTTTACTTGACCTTATACTTCATTCTACTTAACTTAGACCTGTTGTCCTCGTTCATGGACACATTTTATGCCATCTAGTGGTAGTAAGAGCACAATACACTAATCTGTGTAAAAACAAGATGGCAGCCATCTCTGCCAAGTCAGTCTGCAGCCGACCCCGACACAAAAGTAACAAGCTAAGATGCTGTTTATTAGGAAGTATTCAGTTGAAGACATTGGGACTTTATTATGGTCTCGTTTGAGGACGTTGGGACCTAATTATCATTGACAATGTTCGGTTTTTAATACTTATCGGGTCCTACTGATCCCAAATATCGAGGAGAAATTAGCAGCATACCAAACAAAAGTTCAGGTAATTTTATGTCCTTGACAGAAGGAACATAATACAGTGATTAGCTATTAGCTGTAGCCACTTGTTTCCACTGCTGAGTAATTTTTGGGGTGTACATTCATTTCTATTGAAGAAATAGTTAGACATTTTGGGAACTACATAGCCTGGAAATCCAGACTCAAATCTAGAAAGATTTTGAGTCTGGCCCTTACCGATACACCCTTCCTACCCAGGGGGCGGCACTAACTGAGGCATTTCAAATGCCGCCACACGCAATTGGATAGCACGATGGCCAATCAGAGCAAAAAACAAGGTGACACACAGTATTCATTGCACTAAGCCCCATTGGTTTGCCGACCAGTGGGGCTAACTGATATGTTATGCTTTTGCCGTATCCCGTCGGCAAAACAGCAAAAACGTCCTTCCTGGAAGCGAAGGCTTCTAGGGCAGTCTTCTGTTCCTCTCTCAAGGAAAAAGATAAGTGCAGTTGGCTTAGCGTTTCTTCCAAAGCTAAACTGAATGGACACAGTCCTTCGGCAGCTGCCATCTTGGCTGTTTACTTTTAGACTATTATGGCGCAGCGCTGTTGTCATCATGTTACGCCCAGCCAGAGCCCGCCTCTGTCAGATAGAGTGATCTGATTGGTCCGATGGCGATTCAGCAGGCTCTGCTCGTCGGGGCCAGATTCCGATGCAGAGCAAATTCGAATTTGCTAGGGGCGGGGCATCTGGATTTCCAGGTTAGGAACTACACTTTTTTGCTCAGATTTAGACAAGAAGATAACTCATACATGCAAAATATGTGGCCACAGTTGGGAGCCTCTTAGCTTAGCTTAGCATAAAGACTGAGAAGAGATGGAAGCAGCGAACCTGGCTCTGTCCAAAGGTTAAAAAACATCTGTCTACCAGCACCTTTATAGCTCAACAATTAAGATGTATCTACATAAATGAGCCTATTTTAGCTGCTGACAAAAGATGTGGGATGCCAGCCTGTTCATAAAGACTGCATCCATGCACTTGAAAGACTTCCCATTAAAACCACAAGGCCTGCCCTGCTTTTCCTGTTAGGAAAGCTGGGAAATCTCAAAGGACACTTAACAGAGGAGTGACGCTGATCGGCAGCACTTGTGAGCCCCTGCTGATAAATTATGGTCAATTTGTGCAAAGAGCCAACGAAACACTTTACTGATTACTGATTGCACCTTTAGGCTTCCACAGTTAGGGTTTAAATAGCTCACTGAAAAGACATTAAAGGAAAGCTGTTTGAATGTGTGTCGGAGTATGACGCCTCCCGAGATGTTTTGCGGTCATCTTGATAACAGCACAACTATTGCACTCCTCAATGTTGGGTACTATTTGGTCGAACAGTAACAGTTTATACAGTCTTTTCTCCTACATTACTTGTTGTCTCCCTGAGTTTTATGTGCAGTTGAGTCTGACACTTTCAGCTGTTATTGATCAGCTTCCCAGACATCTTGAAGCTATCACCAGCCATCACTAAACCAGATTGCACAGTTTATTCCAGATTGCCTGCATTTATTGCCTGCTTCTCCAACACCTGCAGGTGGCTTTATGGATGCCGTTACCTCAGTCTCAGCAAAGAGGATGATGCTTAAGTGTTGGGCTAATAGGCATGAGTGACAGATGCTTGGCTTTGGATTTGATCGGGCGGCGGGGAAGAGGGCGGGATGTGCATTACATTTCGTTCTTGAAGGAGAAATAAAAACTGCAATACATTATTGTGGCTTTAAATACAGCCTCTAATGCCTGTGCTAAACAACAGTATGGATTTCGTCGGGAGGATTTCTTTTGTAGTTTGTCTTGGAGAAGGCGGACGATCATTCAATGAGTCACGCAGGAGAAAGGGTTGAACAGGTTGGAGGAGTGATCCTCGCTTTAAGTATCATCGCAGGCGCCCTGTTATTGTTGTCTCAGCTCAGGTCTTTCCACTCTGTCTGTCTGCTTCCCTCCCACTCTGCTGCATCTTTTAATACTCTTATGTGTGTTGAAGGATAGGGTGCAGGCTGGTAATGGATAGAAGTTGAAGACTAGGAGTTGGGGAGAAGAAACACAGTGCTATAACAACACCATTAATCTCTATTATATTCAGAAGGCAAACATACAGACAGAGCAATGGTGATGGAGCACCTCCAAGGCACATGAACAGGCTTCACATTAATAAACCATGACTTAGGGGATGGCAGCTGTATAGACAGAGGCAGAATGATGCTACTGCTTTAAAAGTTTTAAATATATTTGCCAGCAAATTAACTGACCTCCACCGATCAGTTACATAAATCGAAAAGTGTAGCGTCAGTGGTTGTTTGCGGTGAAGGATGGTGCTTAATCGGTACCTGGGGAAACCAATAAATAGCAGACAGATTCAGTCAGCAAGTGTTGTGTGGGCTATTTACCTATTCTGTCTGTCAGTTCTGCTGTTTGTTTACTTCAGTGCCAGGCTATCAGCTCTCGCCAGCTCCTGTGCAATTTCGCTCTGTGCCTTGGTTTTTTCCACAGAGGTCTGCAAAAGGCCTTGGAGACTGGCTACAAACACTTTAACATTCATGCACCTTTGCATGGACACTCCCATACAGACCACACACAGGAATGCAAGCACTGAAATATCCACACAAGGCAGACGCTGTAAACAGAAATCAATCCCATCCCTTTGGCTTTGCAAGAGGGGAAGTTGGTTCTTTAGTACACGTCATGTAACAGAGTTCTGTTAGTGAGGATTTCAGAGGGATGGACCCATTAACTTCAAAGCTGAATGTGGTGAAAAAGGTAAAACTGACTGTGTGCACAATCCATTTCTTAATTTGGAGCCAGTGAAGCATTAAATCACTGCTAACAGGACATCAATGTGTGCTCTGACCACTGTTGGAACTAATCTGTTACTGTACTTCCTTCAACAGTAACTAATGCTCTAACACGTTACTGAAAGGCTGGTTACTATGTTTGTGTTTTTATGCAGCTAGTTAGCAGTGTGTTATTGAATTGAGCAGGTTTTAAAGGTGCAGAATTTTCCTTGTGTATGTGTAAACTCACACAAAAGTAATCCCACTTAGTCATCACTTATAACCTATTCCAACTGTGTGGGGGTTTATTTATCTGCAGAGACTCTGCCTGTATTTCCTCAGGTGAGGTTGGAAGTTTATAAAAAGAGAGTTTTCCAAGAGGAAAACTGCAAACACAGCATCGGTAACACGCAAATAAAGCGTGGCAAAATGCCAGGCAAAGTCAGTCTGGGGTTGGCTGTCACTTTTACTTTCGCTGACGAGACTGTTCACAAACAGTAACCAACAATCCCTGCATTGTGTACCTTTAAGTGATTACTGGGAGGGAAACTGTCAATCTAATCTGGCAACACAACAGCTCACACGGATGTGTTTGGGCATGCATGATGATGGCGGACAGGTCAAGTTTCTTCAGGTGGAGATACCCTCACTATTTCCATTTTGTCAAGCAGAAAGACAGTAATGGATGGATGGATGGATTTATCATGTACCTTACTGCAATTGCCAGAAAATTTTGACAACAACAGTGCCAAAAGCAAACATCAACACCTCATTACAATAGACCTATTCACCACATGTCATTTAAGTACCCTAAATATCATATAACATCATACGTTTCTTCAAAAGTGCAATGCTGGTAAATGATCTGCGAGCCTGATTGGTTTGAAGGGATGGCACCCTACTCTGTCTACCTGATGGTAACAGCTTACATACACTGAATAGGGAATGTGAAACCTTTCTAGTAATTGCCTGCCCTTTCCTCAAAAAGTTCAGTCAGTTTATTGTCATACTGACAGATGGTATGAAATGGAGGCATTTGATTGTGATGTGATTGAACAGTACTTTCATTTGGTCGACTTAAATACCTGTAAAAGCCTCAATAAACAGTCGAACATAACTTCTGTGTTTGTGTTTGTATAGCTTACGTTGTTTAGAAGAGTTCAGAGATGTAAATGTGATTACAAATGTACAAAAAAAACTGTTAGATTGATCAGCGGTTATGTTATACTCTTTAAAAGTATCTAAAAAGTTACTTATCGCAGTAACGCATTACTTTTTGGTGGAAGTAATCTGTAAAGTAATTTTTTAATGAGGTAACTGGCAGCTACAATTCATAACTACACTGCTCAAAAAATTAAGGGAACACTTAAATCACATCAGATCTTGATAAATGAATTATTTAAGTTGAAAACCTTATCTGATGTACAGTGTATAATTTGTTGAGAACAAAATGACGTAACAACTGTCAGTGGAAACCAAACTGATCAACCCACTGAGGGCTGGATTCAAAATCACACTGAAAATCAAAGTAAAAATTTGAACTCACAGACTGATCCAACTTGTGTGAAATTTCTCACAGCAACTCATACAGTAATGTGACTCAGAAGTGTGTATGGCCCCCGTGTCCCTGTATGCACTCCTGACAACATCACGGCATGCTCCTGATGAGTCAGAGGATGATGTTCTAGGGATCTCCTCCCAGACCTGCATCAGGGCATCAGTGAGCTCCTGGACAGTCTGTGGCAGTACTTGGCGACATTGGATGCTCCAATACATAACGTCCCATAGGTGCTCGATTGGATTTATGTCAGGGGAATGAGAGGGCCAGTCAATGGCATCAATGCCTTCATCATCCAGGAACTGCCTACACACCCAGGGCCCACTGCACCAGCATATGGTCTGATAATGGGTCTGTGGATCTCATCCCGGTACCTAACAGCAGTCAGGGTACTGTTGGCTATGACATGGAGGTCTGTGAGACTCTCCAAGGCTATGCCTCCCTAGGCCATCATTGACCCACCATTAAACCAGTCAGGCTGGATGATGTTTCAGGCAGCAGAACGTTTACCGTTCACAGTCTGAAACATGCACACCAGTCACGCACACCAGTAGTCTGCTGGAGGTCATTTTGTAGGGCTCTGGCAATGCTCCATCTGTTCCTCCTCGCACAAAGGAGCAGATACCCGTCCTGCTGCTGGGTTGATGCCCTTCTACGGCCCTGTCCAGCTCTCCTGGTGTCTCCTTCCTGCTCTTGAGACTGTGCTGGGAGACACAGCAAACCTTCTTGAGACCACACATATGGATGTGCCATCCTGGAGGAGCTGGACTACCTGTGCAACCTGATTGGGCTGCAGGTACCGCCTCATGCTACCAGTAGTGACAAGGACACTAGCAGAACACAAACTAAAGAAGCATCAGTCAGGAAGGATGAGGAGAGAGCAACTGTCCGTCATCATGCAAAACCATTCCCTTGTTGGGGGTTGTATTGCTTTTGCCGCTCCATTGCTCCTGATGTCACTTTCATTTGCATCAAAGCAGGTGAAACACAATTACTCTACTGTAGTAAATTGTATAGTGCATTGTGTATAGTAATTACTTTACAATTACTTCTGCTTCCTAAACAGACAGATTGATATCCCTGAAGTTTAACTGACTTAGTGTTATACTGTGACCATTAAGTGTTCCCTTAACTTTTTTGAGCAGTGTATATTTCAGAATCTAGCATAACACTGGCTGTGACTAATACTCTGTACAATCATTTTTTTTTTACTAAGAACCCATACAGAGCTGCGCTTTTCTGCCTTACTTAATTTGGTGTGAAATTTGATAACCCTCAGTGTCTGGGTCACTTTTGGATTTCACACACTCCTCTCTCTCCAATTGGGGTGAAAAGTTGATCTATTTCTTATATCCCGATGATGCAAACCCTCAGCAAGGTGCAACACACCCAAAAAGATAGCATCATCCTCCTGTTCCCATGGTAACAAGACAAGAATAACTGGCATCAGGTGAGCATGGTATCAGGTGAAGTCATCCCCCCCCCCCCCCCCCCCCCTTCCCCTTCTCTCTCCTGCCTCAATATTTCTCTCAGACTGCTTGTCTTGCTCGCAAACTATCAGTCTTGTCCATCTGCTTCCCCCACCGACCTTAGTTGCTTCCTGACAATGAGAGGCTACAGTTACCATGGAGATAACGACGGCACTGTCTTCATTAATGAAATTTAGTTAACATCTCTACACACAGGCTCGCATCTGAGCAGATGGCAAATTCCACAAATATCATCATTTAGTTTTTTGCTTCCTGCAGATCACAGTTAGTGTTTCATGGCTGCTGTTTGTGCCAAGCACTGATTTGTTGCAATACTGTGATGTGATTTTTACAGAGAGGTAACGCCGGGTGTTTACATAGCTTTTTTGCTTAGAACATAATTAAAACAATGGAAAAGAACGATGCTATCAATGTTGAAATGTTCCTCCTTTAATAACATTCTGGCAATAATGGAGACCAGGTTGTAGCTGAGGTTAAATACTCATCACCAAACAGAGCAGTAAGCATTCCTACACTGTTCATGACAGATAAATTAAGTGACGCAGCACAGATCAATGGAGCGCCCTTATTTTCTTCCTTTACATTTTATAGGATCTGCAAAAAGCCTGAGAACCGTCCGGTCATATCTGAGGCATGATGCAGCTCTTTGGCTTTAAATGGGCGTAAATTAAGGGAAGTGTAGCAGCACAAAAATCAAAGCAAGTTTGGTTTCCTCTTTGGGGCTGGAGGAGCCATTTGTTCCATGAGAGGCTAAAAAAAGGACACGAAAAAAAAACCTCTTCATTTCAAAAGAAGATTAATCACACCCTTTTCTGCACAGTTAAGTTCAAGCTGATGTAACACCAGTGCAAGATAAGATGAAAAGAGATCATGTGTGTATTATTGATTGGAGGGCATAACCATTAACAAGACAGCAGGCGAAGGAACTGACATGATGTGACATTAATCACCCTGCGTGAACCCTGAGGTTGTTATGTAACAATTTAATGACTCATTGCCTTCAAACTGTTGATGAGTCTTCGTATTTATCTATTTTAATTGCTAATTTGTGCAGGAACTGGAAATAACATTGAGGCTAATAGTTTGCCCCGCACCTTTCTCTTATTCGAGAATATTCTGGAGCAGATTTGGCACAAGCACGAAGCCGGAGCAAAGTTTAGCCGACACCCTGGAGGCCGGCGCTACAGAGTACTTAACCCTGAGGACAGCACTAGGAGAAGGCATGGCATGGCACTAGTCAACGGGAGACAGATCGCCTCTTCTCCACCTTCCATATAATTGGTATATTTGAAATAGAGAAATGTGCTGTCTGTTTCCAGCCCCTATCCAGTTTCTGCAGGGGCACTCTGACTAAAAAGAAGAGTATTTTTTTCTCAGCATGCCGACAGTAAAGGGAGTGATGCATTATCCAAGTGCACCTGGGCTGTGATGTGTGTGCTGCCATTGTTGTCCAGCAGTAAAAGCATCTTTCTGGAGCTGAAGTGTTTTGTACTCATGAGTAATGTAGCATTTGTTGAAACTACCTAAGGGCCTCGTTGAAGGAGATACAGTGTCCCCTGTATTCTGTCCGGTGATCACAGGTACCGCAGCTGTTGAAGTCCATGTAATGGGCCTCGCACTGCGGAAACGATAAAAAAACGAGGAGCCAAATCACGGAGGAAGTGACAGCGATTTTATCTTTCACCTTTCACCCTGCCGCGCAATTAAATAAGCCAGTCATCCCTGAAGGCAGACACAGGTTTCTCCTTTGTGACTAATTACTGCATGTATTTAGAAGTCGAGAAGGCAAGAAATAAAATTAGCCCACATATCACACTCACACACGCACACACAAACACACACACGCATCTCTCTTCTTGTCTCTGCCTGTTACCCACAGAGACAGGAGGAGTGAAGCTGGCAGCGTCATGCATTCATGGAGCATTATGAAATCGTCATGACAATAAAAATTGGTGTCAGGAGCCTAAATTGACTGAAATTACCTCCGTCTGTCAACTACAGGAGACTCTCCTGAGCAATTCTGAGTGCCCTGAAGTGACGAGGTGCCAAACACTGTCACTCTGATTTGGCAGCACAATAGTTTCAGGTCTTTTGCACAATTCATCTCTATTTATTCTAAATTGGGTGATCCTCCTGTTTGTGTTATGATATACAGTGGGTAGATGTTAGTTAAGTTAAGTGGTGCCAACAAAATACTTACTGGGTACATACAGCAGGGAGAAATACAACTATGAGGGAAGAAGACGAGAGTCAATCGGTGGGCTCACATTCAGTGGCACTGCTCCCGATTTGTCTAACGGATGTATGGGCAGGAAATTTGATACCGCGTAGATCACTACTGCACAGACTCTGGCTCCAAATGACGTGACCAGAGCAAGATGGCAGCAGCTGTATGCCAGATATTTTAGCTTTACTTCTGTACAGTGGGGCGAAGTAGAGACGCATCCTCCATCTTTACATACAGTCTATGGTTTAAACCAGCACACACACATTGCCCACTTGAAGGAACCGTAAACAAACTAAACACAACAGTGAAATATTTGCTTTGGGCTGAAACCGAAGACATTTTTCTGACCATCTGACAAATGTAGGTCCAATATTCACTTTGCTTTTAGCTCTGATTTTGGTCCCTACCAACTCCTGAGGGAAAGATCTGTCTTTATAGCTGCTTAATGCTCCACTGTGTTCACCAGCTGGTTTCTAGCTGTGTCTGTCTGATGTTTGCCACCGGGCAGGTAGTGTACACTGGGTTGTTAGATGCCTACTGTGGCTGAAAACAATGCTATAAGAGAGTATAGGGGAAAAGGGGATTACATAACAACCAAGTGGCAACCTCCAGGGATGACGAGTGAAGCCAATGGGGAAGTGCCAAAAACTGCAGTTCGTTGAATGGCCACTTGAGGCAGGCTCCAAAAGCGAGTCAATCCCCATAGACCCCCATGTTAAAATGCTCAACTTTACAGCAGAAATAAACATGTTTACAGCCTGGTACAAAAAACGGTTTTGGTCTCTATAGCTAATTTCCCCTTTCATGACAACTGTGGGGGGTGAATTTTTTTTATAACTCATCCGTTTAAATTTTTATTAAGGCTTGAAGTTGCACATAATTAAGGGCATGGTCACTTTGAGTGACAGGTGGCGCCATCACGGGTGGCTAAATAGCCGCTGGCTGTCTGCTAGGTGTCATCTCAGCTAATTCGCAAGTCATTGAACCTGACCTCTCAGCTGTGTTTGTGCCTTTTGGATATTTTGTTTCATGAGGGAGCTGGCACCAAGCGGGAGCATGAGCGGGAGCAGCCAACACCACAGGGCTAGCCAAAGTAGCGTAGCTTGTTAGCCTAGCTTGTTAGCCTTTGCTAACTTAGCAGCTTGGAGCGAAGCGGGCATGTTTAAGCAACCAGGCTTCATTTGGCCCACCTCTTTGCCCATTTTTGATTGGCCGGGAGTTGGGCGGGGTCAGGCACTGCACTGCTCCTCAGAAACCAATGGGTGACGTCACGGTGACTTCGTCCATATTTTTATACAGTCTATGATAACAACCTATGAATACCTACTTAATTACGGGGAACAGTAATATTATTACTGTGTTACAAGGCAGGAGAATGGGGTGACAATGATAACATTGGATTAAACTAATTATGGGGTCATTTATTTTAAAAATGTATTTACTTAAAACAGAATTTACTTTAAGAAATTAAGGTTTTTCTGAGCTTTTCCACATGGTGCACTTATTAATATGGTGTACATTACTGTTGCTGTGAAAAGTTGTAGAAATATCATAGTTATGTGTATGATTTCAAACTGATGATGAAATGCTTGGTAACAGGATTGTAGGTTTGGGATCCAGAGTCAGATCCATCTCTTTGTCAAAACTGATGTAAGAGAAGAAGACGAGCTTTTAAGATCATATCATCAGATCATAAACATTTAAGAGGCCAATTAAATAGATTTACTTTCACTCTGGAACAAACTTTATTGGCATATAGTAGTAGGACTAATGAGGCGAGCTACATATAAGTCATTGTTTCATATTTATGTCTCCAGTCTCCTAAAAGTTACGTCTATATGAAATTTAAAAAACAGCTCATATATTCTGAGCTGGCTGGGGCCTTTCTGTATGGAGTTTGCATGTTCTCCCTGTGTCAGGGTGGGTTTGCTCCAGGTTCTCCGGTTTCATCCCACAGTCCAAAGACATGCAGGTTAGGTAAATTCAGGCTGTTTGTATGTTTTCCAACGAAAAGCAATGCACCCAAATTTGTAGATATCCCGTGTATTTTGAAAGGCTGCGATCATGTGACCAATGCGCTGACAGCAGTAAACAACAAAGCAGTCCCAGGCGCCTGTAAGGAGGAAGGTTGGGGTGGTGGATGGGTCACAAAAAAAACAGACTTTTGCCCAGGACTTTCCCCGTGTTCGGATCTGTGTTAACTGTGAGGGATTTTAAGGTGCACCCTCACCATATTTCTTTTCCCAAACCTAACCACAGTAACTTTACTTGCCTGAACGTAATTTCTGTACTTTTACATTAAGTACGTAACCATATATTAAGGATATTAGCGTCATTCATGGGGCACAAATTCGTAGGATATCATACGAGAAAATATGTTGGTAAATTGGTGACTCTAAATTGTCCATAGGTGTGAATGTGAGTGTGAATGGTTGTCTGTTTATATGTGTCAGCCCTGTGATGTCATACGAACAATGTGCATAATATTGCGTACAATAGTATTCCAGTACGCTGTGATCACATGACCTATGCACTGAGACTATCCTCTGTCATATGACAGGAGCAAAGGAGGAAGTGAGGTCACATTGTATAAAGAGTCACAATGGAGATGGGCAGATCAAACAAGCACAGGACTTTGACCCAGGAGACTGGAGTTTGTGTGTGGTGTGAAACCAAAAGTCAGCTTTTGCGTCAAGTACGTAATGTAGGATGCCGAACCATAATTCTTTTTCTAAACCTAACCTAACCAGTAGGGGCGTTAATGCTGAAGATATCATACGAACAGTTGTATGAGGATATGTTGACCTACAGGTGAGACTACAGTAAAAGACAGCAGATCACAAAACTCAGTAGGATTTATCCCCTGGGGACCGTCATGGAAATTGCAACACATTCTCTCTCCGACCTCATCACATATAGCCGCTTGATCGTGGACTTGCCACGTCTACATATGACATGTAAGGTAGCCTGGGTGCGTATGTTGTTGACGTTCTGGGACTTAAGCCTGTTACAGTACATGCATTATGTCCTTACCAAACCCTTCTGTGTGGATTTTGCATGTTCTCCCTGTGTCACCGAGGTTTTTTTCTGGGTACTCCGGCTTCCTCCCATAATCCAAAGACATGCAGGTCTGTCTCTATGTGTCAGCCCTGTGATAGTCTGGTGACCTGTCCAGGGTGTACCCCACCTCTCGCCCAATGTCACCTGAGATAGGCTCCAGCCCCCTGTGACCCTGAATAGGATAAGCGGTAACGGATAATGAATAAATAATACATTTTTAGGAAAACAGCAGTTAGATTCCACCAAAATCTTGCAATACAGCATCCATTTGTAGTTACTAAAGCATTATTTTTATTATTACCTTTTTTTTTTTTTATCAAAATTTAACCGAAATCCTGATCGTTCCCTCACCTTAACTAAAGTGCTTTTGTTGCCTAAGCCTAAAACAGGAGTCTGGACTTGAACCTGAAATCCACTTAAAACACCCACCGCACTCCTAACTACCACTTTTTAAAGCCTACTTGGTACCTGAATGTAGTGTTTCATTACCTGAAAGAAACACTGTCCCTAAACATAATCAAGGCAGCGATTACGTTGCCACAACAACATAATTAAAAAAAAAGTTTTTTAACGTACATACATAATTACTGAGAGACGAGCTTGTCTGCACTCTATAATTACTAATATGTACTGGCCTCAGTAATTTAAAAAGTAATCAGGATGTAATTTATCTCTGGGTACGCCACCTAAATGCAAATGTATATTTACAACTTTATTCCCAGGACGACTTCTTTGTGCCCACTGGTATGTAACCAGTAAGCATCCCATTGTACGAAACATTGACACTATAATTTGTAGGCTGTAATCCAAAGTGCAACCAGATGTTCTGATCAATATAAAATAGCAGCTGTCCTTTATATGCACCTGTGCATTTGTCTGTGTGGTGTATATTTATTGTTCTGGCAGATTTACTGTTGTGCATCATGTCTGTATCCGAGCCCGTCTGAGCTGCACCTGGTGTGGTCTCCTGTTTAATGATCTGCCCGACAGCCAGTGGACAGAGAGAAACTGGGCAGTCACACCACGGGTTATTACCCAGCTAATTGTGTTTATAATTCAATACTCAGGATTCATTTCCTGCAAACCAACGTGTGCCATCCGAGAGTGTGAATAAAATGATTTATATCAAACCCCTGGCTGGTATATGTCGACTGAATGGGGATTTCTTTAATCAGATTTTAGAGTGCGCTGATAGACTTTTCCACACTTTGCATCTGCGTGCTGAGAATTCAGATGAACTTATTTCCAGTCTCTAGTGGACTTGAAATGAAATAACCTACACCGGTAATATGCAGATCTGACTGTGCCTGTGTGTTTCCTCACCTGTGTGGAGAAAACTGTGCCCAGTGTGGGACTGACCTTCACAGAGATTAGAAATAAGACTCCGGTATTATTGAGATCAGAGTGAAACGCCCATTCCCTGCGGACGCATAATTACTGGAAATGAGATCTGACTGTAGTGAGATTTACATTTAACCTGTCACATGAATGTAAACACAGACACTAGGAGCTGCAAGTTTTGATTACTTTCATAGTCGATGAATTAATTGATTTGTTTGTTTACAGAATGTCATTGTGATAGTACCCATCACAATTTATCATTCTCTCGACAAGATCCTACTGTCTCCCCATATGGTCCCTCACCACAAAGGAAACCACTGAACCAAAACCAAGACTACACAACAGAGCTTACAAGATCCATGGTAACCTCCCCCTTTGGACTCATCACTGCACCGCACTCTCAAACTGTAAAGCCTTGACTTTTCAAAACTACACAAATAGCCTATCCAGTAAATTCTATTTTCAGATCCTAAACAACAACTCCAATCCTACATGTACTGCTCTACTTCCAAGTCAAGTATGAACCCCAGGAGGACTAGTGGTTGCCAAGGCGTCAGCTAATGGGGATTCATTTAATAAACAATAAACAACACAAGACAGCAACACATCTCTGGATCAGTTTCACATGCACTTCCTGTACCACCTTACAGAGACAATTATGGTCAGAGATCATTTCGTCACACTTACACTAAGATCTAGAATGAGATCCCACACTACATGAGAGCAATCACCTCTATTACACATTTCAAACACGCATATTAACACTATCTGATGGAAGGACAGACCTGCAACCACTGGTTTAAATATCATTTTACTCACTCCACTTCAGTCTGCTACTCTGCATTGTCTATGTAGCTGCCTGCATTTTGTTGTTCAGCCTCTGTTGATTGTTTCTGTTTTTATTCTGTATTGTAATGTGTTTTTGTTGCATCACAAGAATCTGCAGAAAAACAGTTTTCAACTGAGTCAGGCCAGTTTTAACTGTAACACACGATGTTACTTTTAATTTATTTCCCGTATAAATGAAATGAAATGAAATGAAATGAAGAACAAGAAGAAGAAAAAATGAAGAATGATAGAATGACAATCAGGTTGCTGATATTTTTACCATTAACAATGTTAGAATAATCTCTGTACAGACTCTACATTAAGTAATGTTTGGACATTAACATTATGATGTTTTGCAGGTGTTTGGTTTTGTTCTCCATTCCTTACGACTAAATATCTACATCAAGATGATGTTGGCATGAGACGTTTGGAAGGTGTTGGATTTTGGTTACTCAACAACAAAATTAAAACCAACAAAATATCAACGTCATTGGCCGTCAGTATTCTATGTCAAACTGATGTTGGCATTAGATGTCCTGACACTGAATTTTGGTATATTCAAAATTTTATTCCAAATATCAATGTCTAACAATGCTGGTGGCCAACTGGGCATATTCAATTTGCTTGTTTTGTCCAACCAATATTCAGTTTTCTGTCATAGAAGAGTAAGAAACCCAGCAAATGTTCAAATCTGAGAAACTGGAAACATCGTGCGTGTGCAATTTTTAGCCATGCTAGCAGCATCGCTCTCTCTAGAACAGCAATGTGGTCCGTGGGTCCACCGCTTTGGCACAGATTGAAATATCATAACTACTACAGGATGGATTGGCATGGCTTTTATTTTTTGGCTACCAGACGATTTATCCCAATTATTTTGGTGAGTCCCTGACTTTTCCTGGAGAGTCACCACAAGGCTCACATTTCATGTTTTAAGTGAAACATCTCAACTACTATTGAATGAATTACCATGCCATTTGGTTCATGTCCCCCTTCAGGATGACTGGTGTTACTTAAACCTTTCAACTAGCTCCATCATCAGGTCAACCTTTTGCTTAGTCCAATACTTGGATTTTCCCTGAGCCTCAGTTGTTCTTTTAATTAAGTGCTAAGTATTAAATTTTAGTGCACTAATACACTAAACTACAGACAGTGAACATGGTGAACAAAAACAACAACCTCCAGGGCTGAGAAATGAAGCCACCGCAGAAGTGCTGCAAACCGCAGTTCCTCTAATGACCACTTGAGGCTGGCTCCAGAGGCGAGTCAGTGCCCACAGACCCCCATGTTAAAATGCTCAATAAATCATAGAGTTTTGAAGTGGATAAGTTAGGACACAGCCAGAATGAGTGTGCTAAGGATGCAGGAGAAAGTCTGCACCTGCCACAAGTGGAATCAACACCTGGGAACATTTCAGAGAGTTTGACTTTTGAGAAATGAGGGCGATGCAGCACCTTGAATTGAATGAGGCCATGCCGCGCACAGATTGAGGTTGTGTGGTGGACCCCCTCGAGGGCTCTTCCTCACTGCTCCACTGTAACAGCCATCCCCAACTCGATCTCCTGTATAGACCTCAGATATTCAAGTGATGGGTCTTGTAAATTTGAAAACAAAAAACTTAAAAATAAAAGATACTGCACCCCTTTTGGGCTCAAATGAAAACACAGATTTCATGGGTGGTTCTTCAGGCAAGGTGGGAAAAGAAGGTGATTTACCTCTGAAAACATGTTTACAGCCTGGTACAAAAAAATAATTTTGGTCTCTATAGCTAATTCCAACAGTCATGACAACTGTGCAGGTGGTGAATTTATATATATATCTCATCCATTTGCATTTAACTGAGGCTAAAAATACAGCATACTTAAGGGCAGGGCAGCTTGAGTGAAAAGCTGTCTGCAGTGTGTCACCACAGTGAGTCAGCTCCACCCTCTTGTCCGAATATAATACAATAATTTAGTCCGAAGCACCACTGTGCATTGAGCCTCACAGAGCCGCTGGCTTAGCTCTCTCGGTTAAGAAATAACGTAAAGATTTAGTACGCAGGATTTTCATTAAAAACAATATGTTGAATCACAAGTCTCCACCTCACCTGCACACGTACCTAGAGCGCTAACCCTAAGATTATAAAACTCCACCCTTCAGGCTTGTGACCCTATTTTTCCCTCCAAACATGCCAGGTAGAACAAAGAGAGGACTGATGTGAGTGCATATGGACTTTTATCACTTTAATAATGTTTTGCTTTGTTAATCCTGTGTGTATTATTTAAAGTTAACAGACTGTTTTGTGTTACTGTTGTAAGATTCCTACATTTTTATCGAAGAAATTTATAGAATTATATCATTGTTTAACATTATGCAGAGCGGTAACATTTTCTTTTAATGCTCGTTGTTATAGCAAAAAACATCTGACATCCACCACAGAACTGCTCCACCACCCTGTCTGCTATATAGTGTTGAAAGGGCTCCCTGGATCCTGTGTGTTTGAATGTGCACCCCACCATCAGATGTTCTGTGTGAGCCAGCAGCAGCATAACTATAGAGTTTTTTCACAATATTTGGCTCATACGGAAGGAATCAATCTCGATCATCACTAATGACCTACTCCAAGTGTGCAGCAGTGTATTTTTCTCCAGAGACTCCGCCCTCTGCCTGCATTTTCTTATTTTCTGTGTTCGGTATGTTTATGGGTGTGTAGCCCCACAGCATTTGAGTGAGGCCAGTAGGGCTGCAACTAACGATTATTTTCATTGTCGACTAATCTGTCGATCATTTCTTCGATTAGTCGACTAATCATTTTATCGAAAAATGTGTTAAAATGTTGAAAAATGTCGGTCTGTTTCTCCCAAACCCGAAAATTATGTCATCTAATGTCTTGTTTCATACTCACGCCAAAGGGTTTTAGTTCACCGTCATGGGAGAGTGTGTAAAGCTGCCAATATTTGAACGTAAAAAGCTGCTACAAGACTATTTTGGGGTACTTTTATAGTACTTTTGTATGAAAAGTTACTCAAACCAATTAGTCGACTACTAAAATAGTCACCAATTATTTTAATAGTCGATTAGTCATCGATGAGATGATGCAAAGCAGGCAACTAAGATTGGATTTTACTTCACTTTACAGACTTCCATCTGTGTCACTGGTAATGAGGAAATACAGTGAGTGCCGGACGAAGCAGTGAGTGTCAACAACCCCGCACACATTTAAGGGTACTGTTTGCGGTGGAAACGCTAGGGTCTAGGTACCATGTCTGAGGGGTTACTTTTGGTTCCAAAGGTACGATACTGAAAGTGCTTGGTGGAAACAGAGCTAAACTCTAACCACAAATCCTGCACAGAATACCTTTAAACAATTTCCTGTCAATCCACTGCAAAGGAGGCTGTATTGATTGAGATGCCAGATCATGTTGATGTTCTCCCCAGTAAGCATCATTAGATACAGAATTACAGCGTGGCTAGACAACCTAACAGTGCATCTGAAAAGCAGGCTTGCCAGAATGCAAAACAGCTATGAAGGTAATAGGTAGGAAAGAATCTCACGGTGCCTGTACGAGCAGGGAGTCATGAAACAAGCATCAACAATCATCGCGGACTCTCAACATCCCCTCCTCTCTGGATACAAACTATCAAGAGGACTGTGTGCCAAAGTGCAAATCAAACTGCTTGAAGCAATCGTTTGTTAGAACTTCCATCAAGCCGCTGAACTCCGATGTTAAATCTTAGTGCAACAGAACAATGTGCAATAAATACACAAGCACTTTAGCACTTAGCACTTTAATGGTTCCTTTACAGCCGTCCTGCTGTAAATGTCAAATGTCTCTCATGTTTAAAGGTGTTTTTTCATGTTGTGTTTGTGAAGTTCTTTATGTGGAACAACAGACTGTAGCACTGTGCCCAAGAGAAATGTCCCCTCAGAGACAATAAACTTTACTCTACTCTACTACTAATCAATTAACGGATCATTTTAGCTCCAATGGACGCATTCTCTCTGTGTGGGAACCAAATTTAACCTCAAACTGTCGTAACTGACACAACACATACAAACATTTTCACACATCCATAACGTCCAATTTAAAACTGGAGCATCCCTGGATCTGAGCAGATAAAAGATCAGATACCAGATGAGATCAGTGCTGGGGAAAAAAAAAATCAATAGATGACTCCTTCAGTTTAATAAAGCACATACAACCCTCTGACATTTCATTAAAAAGGACTGACTGATGTGGATCAGGTTGGTAGCTGTGACAGGGAATCACATCACCGCTGTAATGTCATGCCCCGGCTCAGTCTCTGGAGGTTTGAAAATAAACACAAAAGCAAAATTGAAGTAGGGGATATGAGACTGGAGACCTCTCAGAAGATTATATCAAATCTGAGGAGACTTATCAGTTTCTCCTCCGCTCACATCTGCCCGTGACCGTCTGTTTTGGAACATGTGTCCTTGTTTCTGCCTTTCTCTGCCAAATGCAGATTGATTCTGTGTGAGACGGAAATTCTCATTCTCTATGCTCTTTATCCTGATTCAAATGAAAAAAAACAATGATTTGCTTACTCATTTGCATTCATATATGTATCCCTTGTGCGCTCATGTCTAGACGCTGAACTCACACACCTGTTTTATCCTGATATGTCTCCTTCAGATGACATATTTGTAAAATAAAGCCGGAAAGCTGATAATGTCAGGAATTATGAAACATATTCACCCTTCTTTCACTAACACCTACAAAACCCGAAAAAAGACACAGGCTGCATCTTGTACTTGTATTCTAAGAGATAAGCAGTGGAGAGGATTAGAAAGACAAAGTGGTAGATTTCCCCTGATGGTCGCTCGCCCACCATTTCCAAGATCTTTATTGCCGATCTAATAACGTCTGAGAGAAGTGAAATTCATAATTAGTTCCCTTGGACTATAAGTCATATACTCCGTGGGAAGGAAAACACCATTCCCTACCCTTGGGAAGTATGAGGGGACATTGTGGACAGCAATAAGTGGACTAAGAATAGAATAGGGCATTATTATGTGTGACACAGGTAGGTGCTGTGTAAGGGAAGTCATTCAATATCATTTCAAAATGGGAGGATGACAAGTCAGTCTAAATTTCTTTATTATAGGTTTGCGTTTTAAATAAGTGGTCTTTGATGGAATGTATGCAATTATGTTGTACAATTTGTATAAGTATGGTACGGTCATGGTCAGTAGAGATCACTTCTGCTACTTTGTACTTCTACTCCACTACATTAAACAGGCTACACTACAGTACATTTATGTGAAATCAAAAGTTGCTTAAAATTTTTATACATAAAATTTGATGATTTGTTATAAGTTAAGAAGGTAAAATTAGCTCGATCTCTAGCCCAGTCGCCAGGAGAAAATGTTGGAGTACGTTTTGGCAAAACACAAATACGCTACATTTGCACATTTTATATGTATCATATCAATGTTTCTAAAGTGTGGTAGTCTATGAGCTAACTTTGTCACAGTGAAGTGGAGGGGATGGTGGATGGCATGTCACCTAGAGGAGACTTTAGTTTTTAGGTTTCAAATGTAGGTGTTTTGTAGTGAACCATCTATGTTTTTTCAGCAGCTTTTTAGACTCCAAACTTGGGTGTTTTGTAGCCAACCTGTTGGTGTGTTTCTAGTGGCTTTTAAGCTCCATACATGGATGTTTTGTAGCCTCCTGTCAGTTTTTTCCAGCAGCTTTCTAGGTTCTAAACATGGGTGTTCTTAGTGACCTGTCAGCGTTTTCATCAGCTTTTTAGGCTCCAAACTTGGGTGTTTTGTAACAACCTGTCAATGAGTTTCTAGTGGCTTTTAAGCTCTAAACAAGGGTGTTTTGTAGCCACCTGGGTGTTTTGTGGTGACCTGTTGGTGTTTCAATCAGCTTTTTAAGCTCCAAACATGGGTGTTTTGTAGCCACCCATCAGGTGTTTTTCCAGCAGCTTTTTAGACTCCAAACTTGGGTGTTTTGTAGCAATCCATTAGGTCTTTTTCCAGAAGCTTTTTAGGCTCCAAATATGAGTGTTTTGTAGCAACCCAACAGGTGTTTTTCCAGCAGCTTTTTAGACTCCAAACTTGGGTATTTTGTGTGTGATCTGTCAGTGTTTCAATCAGCTTTTTAAGCTCCAAACTTGGGTGTTTTGTAGCAGCCTGTCAGTGTGTTTCTAGTGGCTTTTAAGCTCTAAACATGGGTGTTTTGTAGCAACCCGTTGGTGTTCCTATCAGCTTTTTAGGTCCTAAAATGTGTGTTTTGTAGTAACCCATCTGGTGTTTCTCTAGCAGCTTTTTAGGCTCCCAGCGTGGGTGTTTTGTAGTGACTCATCTGTGTGATTCCAGCAGCTATTTAGGCTCCAAATTAGGGTGTTTTGTAGCAACCCATCAGGTGTTTTTCTAGCAGCTTTTTAGGCTCCCAATGTGGGCGTTTCATAGCAACCTATTGATGTGTTTTCATTGTTATTTTTAGGCTCCAAAGAAGGAGTTTTTGTAGCAACCTGTCGGTGCATTTCCAGTGCAGACAGTGCCACAAAAAGCAGTTTTTTTCTTTTTTTTCTTTTTTTTTGCTATTTTTGTTTTTTACCAAGCCAACACTGCATTTTCAGCAGTAATTGTGCCCCCAAAACCAGGTATTTTAGTCCAAAACATGATCTTTTCCTAACCATAACAAAGGGGTTTTTGGGCCTAAACCAAACCACACACTGAAACCTATAGTTTCAACATATCTGCTGCACAATAATGTGCACATGTAACGTACGTCTGTGGTTTGTAGAAACAATGTCAACATTTTTTCTGGCCATTGAGTTACCATCTAAACAAACTACAACAGTAAAATATCAGCAAAAACAATTAAATAATCAATCAATTAATATTCAACAATGCAACACAGAATGGGGCAGTACTGATGCACTAAGAGTACTCACTTCATTTTAAGTAGATTTTTCTGATAATACTTCTGCATTTAGGTAAGATTTTTGAATGCTGATCTTTCACTTGTGATTAAGTTTTTTTTTTTTTTTTTTTTTTTTTACTTAGTATCATTACTGCTTTTACTTGGGTAAAGGATCTGAATACTTCCAATCATGGCAGAGACTCAGACTAACAGAAGGTAGACTGGATTGTGTTTGAATTAATAATTAAGAACAAGAAAAAACAACAAAAAATAAACTGTAGTGGAAGTGTTAATAATCTGCAGAGATCCTCTCCCTTCCCTGAAAGACTTCTCCAAACGCATTAGGAAATTCGTTTATAAAATACAGGCACTTCAACTCCAGCACCTTCCTCTCGGAGGTCAGAGCGGTGCACACATTCTCCCTCACAAGGTGGGAGGAGCGTGTTGCACTGGGACGCGGCGCGATGCAGCAGTCCCGTCCAAACCTCCAGGTCCTCCTCCAGCAGCCGGACCTCTCGTACACCTGTGGTGTCACTTTCAACAACGCGACGCTTGGATTAACAAAAATCAAATCAAATCAATCAAATATGAGCAAAGCCACTTGGAGACGGAGCGCCGGTGCGACATAAGGTAAGAAAACGCTCCGGGTGCCTCAAGAAAATTTAAGTTAAAAGAGGTTTTTGACATAAAAAATATGTGAATTTTTTAGATTAAACGTTTGTTTTTTCTCTTTTACTGCTCGTGCGTAATGGATGCCATCAGGAGCAGACGCGTATGCTTCAGGTGCGTCAATTATATTCTGGATGATAAACAAAATTATCGAGATATTTAGATGTGCAGTGATAACCTACATTTACTCTACATGACCTCCATACAGAATGTGCAACAAAGCATCTCTCTGAATTCTCTACTTAATGTTTTTCTTTTTCTAAATTAACTTTTGAGTAATGGCATTTATTTTGAATAGAAAAGCACAAAGGGAGCTCCTTTTGCAACTTAACCCGCTTTATATTTTGCAGGACAAAGGGGCTCTTGCAGGATATTACGATGCATCTCACAGCGGTGGTCTTAATTCTGGTCGTGACAGGCATCGCCAAAGGTAATGTGAGATTTTGATCAGCCCACAGAGACAACTGGCAGAGACGCACAATTTGAGATGTGAAGATGTGAAAAAACCCCAACTCTTTTCTGAACCGATTTACTCTGTGTGGAAAGAAAGTATAACGGATGAATATTTTATTGCGCTGAATGTTTTATGTGTGTTTTGATTTTTGATGCAAACAGCTGCTGTCCCTTTCTGTCTCTCTCAAAAGGTTGGGAATGCAGCGCGGGGTGCAACACAGAAAATGGGTTTTGTGAGAAGCCAGGGAAGTGCAGGTACTAAAACGACTCCAGATTCCTGTGTAGATGATAGCCTATATACCCTGTGGGCTTTTTGCAACCCTATTTCCATAAAACGCTGGAGCTGTAAATGTTCCTCCCTCAGAGAAATGCAATCAAAATTCAGCCAACTGGATCCTTCTGCTTTTTTTGTCTGGATTTGTTTGGCACTTGTGTTAAGTCAACTGCCAAATCAGCTCTTTGTTTGAGCAGTAAAAAGCATTGTTATCCTAACAGATAGCTCAAAAGCTTCTGGTTAAAAAGCATGCCCAGTTTGAACTGTTTCATCGGCAAATGTTACTGTATCTACTCTTGAGCTAAAATGATGCTGTTAGGGAATTTAACCAAACACTTTAATCTGTCATTTCACTTTAAGAGACAAAGCATGCAGACATTATGGGGACATGAGCAGGACTGCAAAGCTCTGTGGGTGGTATATTTATAGTTCACGATTGCTCCCTTTTCCCCTCGTTCAGGTGCAAGCCAGGGTGGCAAGGAGAGAACTGTGACCAGTGTGTGCCCTTCCCCGGCTGTCTGCACGGCACATGTGAAAAGGCATGGCAGTGTGTCTGCGAGGAGGGCTGGGTGGGCAGCCTGTGTGACCAAGGTGAGTCTAATTCAGCTCCCCTGACACTCGTATCTTGACCTAGCCTTCTAACACTTTCTGACATAGCAGAGGTGAGGCTGAGTCACACAGCCCCAGGGACACACAGGTTGCCACCGAATAAGGCCGGTGTCTGGAGAATATTTTTATAACAGGCAAAGTTAGAGTAGGCAAAATCTGACTGAGGCAAAAAATAATCACGGGTGTGTGATGAAAGCTGAGGCCCCAAAGTAACTGCAGAAATATTCATTATAATCTGCTGCTTTTGTGCTACTGAGCAAGATACATGATACTTTAAAAATTCTGCATCAGGGCTGCAAAAATATAAACGTTAAAGCAATCTACAAGTCACATTCCCACTTCTGACACCCTTATTTAAATCGAGCATTAAGCAATAATTCCCATACCATCTACAATGAACATTATCGCATGCAAAGAAATGACTTGCTGCCCCTCAAGCGATTGAAAAAACAAGAGGAGAAGATTAAAAGAAGAAAGATTTTCCGGGCTTCTGGCTCAGCTTGACCTTCTTATCAACACACAGTAAATTTCTTGTTCTGTTGGAGCATATGAGCTGCTCGCCTGTGTGACGTGGTCGGTTGTGTTCTCACTTTTGTTCGTGGTGACAAGATGCTGCGGCGGGGAGTGTGAGTGTGAGAGTGGAAACAATGAAGAGGAGGGAAAAACAGGCAGGGAGACAGGAAGTGAGAAAGAGAGAGCACACACGAGATCTAAAAACAGCATGCTTGCTTTCTTCTCTTTTTTTTTTTAACAACAGATACTCGCCTGTGCTCATCGAGGCCTTGTGCCGGTAATGCCACCTGCATAGAGACAGGAGAGGGGGGATACCTGTGCATCTGTCCCCAGGGCTATGCGGGTGAAAACTGCCACTTGAAGAGAGGACTCTGTCTCGCAAACAGGTACCAGCACGTTTTACTTCTATTTTAAGCAAAGGGATACTCCAATGCTTTGCAGCCTTATCTCCATTTGTGTATCATTAGGAGTAACAATCAATACATGCTCCATAAACTGTCAGCTCTCTGTGTCGCTAAGGCAGCCAATCAAAACCACCCCACACAATGGCTCATGTATATGTGCCTCCTAATAGTACAGCAGGCAGTAAGCAAAGACAATATTGGATTTTTCCGTACTGCACAAACTGTACCTGGTTGCTGTTTGTATTTTGGTTGGTGTGATTTGCAAGAGGGAAGAGGGTGCTCGCATTTGTAAGACAAGCAGAGACGCTCACTTTGATACCCCACAACTCCCCCACAAACAGGAGCACGCTAAAATGTGGGAACTGGCATGTTTCCAGCTTTGTGAAGGAAAACTCCACTTGAACCACGCTCCAGCTCATTATTACTGTACTAGATGCAAAGTCAACTTTACTCTGAGGACTGACGTTTCTGCTGCGGAGCTCATAAAAGGCAAAGAACATGGTGTTGCTGGTGAACAGAAGCACCAAAAAAAAAAAAAAAAAAAAAAGGCAGTGCAGCAATCCCAGGCAGGGGGAACACATTATCAACATATCACCTTTTGAATTTATATGCTGAAGTTGTTAGCACTTATTACTTATTCACACATCCAGTAGTTACAGAGCAACATTATGATTCATTTGGAGTAGGGCTGGGTGATATGGACAGAAATTCACATGTCGCTATATTCAGGCTGACTGGCTATACATGATATATATCTCAGTATTTTCTACAAAATGGGCTACATGTTCATTTGCAAGTCAAAGCCACATTTGAGATGTCACAAGCACTTTTATAAAAACAGACTGTGATCAAAATAAAATGCAAAGACAGGGATTTTATTCCCTGTTTCAAAATATACAGCTGCACAACATGTGAAAGAAAAATGATATTAAATAAAAAGCAGGTCTGTACATTAAGGATTTGCACATAGCACTGGAGCTATAGAGGTTTAAAGGTTTGCAGCACAGGACACAAAACTATCACGAGTATAAAAGTAGGAAGTAGGCCTAAATCCATTGCAGTTTAGAACAATTACAAATCTTTGTGTGGGAAGTTAAAAAAGTCGTTTAACAATCTTTTATTTATTTAGGTTATTAATCTTATTTATGCACAGAGCATCAACAGAGAGGCCGAGGGAAGGAAGGAGTGAGAAACACTTTGTCAGCGTTATATACGTCATATGAAACATCTGTGTTGTTGCTGCAATTTTTAAACACATCTGTCATCTGTATCCAGGCGCTGTCTCAATGTCACATAACAGACTACAACTACCAAGAAGAATGGCGAGACACTATGATCAACCTCACACACAAACTAGCAGCACAGCTCTGGATTGCACATGTGCTCATTTATCTGACAGACTGATTTAGCGGAGCACATGCAACATATAGACCGATGTCACACTGTAGACTAATTAACAGCAGATTAAACAGAGGAGCAGCTCTGTGTCTCTCTTAGTGTGGTGGAGAACTTGTGACTGAGAGAGCAGAGCTGCGTGGAGAGTGAGAGAGAGGAGAGATGCACACTGGTGAGCATTATGTAACACGACTTGACCCTATATCGATATAAATGGTGTTGTCTAAATTTATATCTTGCTTGAAAATATATTGATATATTGTAAAAACTTGATATACCGGCCAGCCCTATTTTGGAGTTAGATGTGAATCCAATATTCACTCTCTTTTAGCTCTATTTTTGGTCCCTACCACCTCCTGAGGGAAGTATAGGGCTCTTTGCACCTCATTTCCACAGTTTTGTTTTGTGCCTGTATTTCCATATAGCATACGCAGTACGCCCCTTGTGTTCAATGCAAGGAAATGCACTTCTTTACAGATCCATAGAAATGCCACTGTTGAAATTGAAGAAAAGCTCTGAGTGTTTTTCACCATCTAGTTCACAGCCAATACAGGACCAATAATGCATGCTGACATATTAGTGAGGGGGTTGGCCTGTCAGGTGTGTGGCCAGTTTTATGAAATATTTTGTTAAAAGATGTATAATCCACTATGCATGCACTATATATGTTACACAGCTAACATGCTACAAGTGTTAGCTGGCTAAACATGCCATTAAACTTTTCACTTAGCAAAAATGTACAAGTACAGCTTTATAACATTCATCAGTCTGTTAGCTAACTCCTCTTTCATGCTAACGTCCTGCAGCACAGTGTGCACATTGTGTCTAAAATCTGCTACAAAAGTTCAGTTTTTTTAAAACTTACTTGATGAAATGGACTGAAAAAAATAAATTGGAGATTATGTAGGTTCTAATAGGGATGAATGCCCTTCGGGTTAACTAGCATAAGTAAACAGAGCTATGTGGAAACAAGGCAGTAGCAGCTGAATGCTCCACTGTGTTCACCAGCTAATTGCTAACTGTGTCTGTCTGCCGTTTGGTGCTGAGCAGATAGTTTACAGTTGGTTTTAAGAGCTTTTAAATTGAAAACAGCTGCGTGCTGCAGCCACAAACAACACTGTAAGAGTGATGAGAGTGAATGAAAACAGTGGCCTAAATCTGGGACCATACATCTAAACAATGAGCTGAAAATCTGTCGAGGGGAGCTGCACAGACAGGTGATAATTCTTTGTGGGTTCATCACTATAAGGCGACTTCTTTCACGTTATCATCTGATATACTGTTATTATATAATATCGATTATAGAGATCATCAAGTAGAGTGGGGACACTGACAAGATTTGATAATGAAGTTGATGCAAAATTAAGGATAATGTGATTGTCAGGCCTGTGGCCCTGAAACATTAATTTAAATTTTGTAATTTTCTGCATGTTCAGGCCGGCCTTTTCTTTCAGTCAGCAATTGCAAAACACTGCAATACAATAAAAGCCAAGCGTTACTCCACTGAGCTCACACAGCCAAAACAAACACAATATACCTGCTGGCATGAATTTTAAAACACCCAAATCCTCTGATGTAGAGAGAAGGAATTTCAGAGAGCTCATTCTCCTGCTTCCTCCTGTCATAAATACAGCAGCAGCCATGTTGAATGTGCTCTCCCCTCGTTGACAAGCAGACAGCAGTGTGTACCTGAGCAGCATCATAAGCTCCAAACCATTTCAGGGATCTTTTGAAGTTACTTCAAAATTGAAAACGATCATATTTGCTCAACGAGGCTGTAACATTTCAAAAACTTCTCAATGCAATATATGACGAGAAGTTCAGACTTCTTTTGGCAGTATTTAAAGGACACGACTGATGTGTACTTTGCATTTGTTAGTATCCCACAATCCACTGCTCCCCAGGCCATATAGTTTAATGATACATTCAGGCAGTCCTCATCTCCCATAACATTACATTACCTATTTTCCGGAGATTGCCTTCAGGTGATAAATGTGTTGATGAATATGAACTGAACGAAGTACTGTAAGAAGACGCTGCAGAATGCACGCACAATAGAAGCAAGGTGTATAAACTACACAGTTTATTCGTGTCAAGAGGCTTGGTGATATAGCAGAGCTTCACAGATAAGCAGAGGTTATATGGATTTACTAGTAAATGGGTATAAGATGTGGCTTTGTTTTTATTCTGTCTTAAATTGAAACACTGAAGCTCATCCCGTAAAATATGTATTCATTAAACTGCAAGTTGATCAAGTGGGCCACATTTACTGTTGACATTTACCACCGTTTAAGCCACTGGAGGGAAAATCACTGGAAATGTTTGACTTTACGAGTCGATGAGGAACACCTGGGGAGACGAGGCGTGCGTTCAGCCAGGCCCCCAGGTCCTCTGAAGAATCCACCTTCATGAGTCACGTCCTTCAAAGTATCTTCAAAGTACCAGAATCGGCACACAGCTTGAGTGTAACAGAAACTCTGAATAAAGTGTTTGTACAAAGCACTGAAACAAATAATAATTCAAACCAACAACCATGGCTTGATTTTTTGCTTCAGGCAAAGCATCCACAACAAAAACAGTGATTCGTTCCTCTAAGGGACAGTTAGCCCCTAATTAAAAAAACATTTATTTTCCATCTTACCTGTAGTGCTGTTTATCAGTCTCGATTGTTATGGTGTCAGATGCTGAGTGTAATAATGGAACTAGATGGCACTCGGCTTGTGGAGTTCAAAGCGTCAAGAAATACATTTGAAAAACTCAATAGCAATGTCTCTTTCCTGAAATCATGACCTGGTTACTCAAGATAATCCACAGACCTTGCTGTGAGCAGTTTCATGTAGGAACTATTTTATTTTTACCAAACCACTCCAGCCAACTATATCGCCATGCAGAACGACGTGTGCATCTACTCAAGAGGCTCATGCTTGTGACAGCACAAGATGTAAATATTAATGGTGTTGTAGCGACGATAAATAAAAAAAAGCTGCTAAGAGGCTGAGTCTGGCTCTTAACTGTGACTCGTTGAAAGAAATCCATGTTGAAGTCCAACAATGGATTTTTATGATCATTTATTTAACAAAAAACTGGATAATGAAAGCAAAATGAGATTACGGTCAACAGAAAATATCAGAGCCCTTCTTTGTCTAACGAAAACCGTGACGCCAGTGAAACAACAGGTAACATAATGTGAAACCACACCCGCACCCGTGCCAAAACAACCAAAAGTGCAAGTGGCCAAAAGAACATGTGCAGCCTAACACATAATAAACAAAAGAGGGTAAATACACATTTTGGCTCCTACAGGTGCCTTCCTCGGCTGAGCTGTAACATTAGCTAGCTCAGTGGTGCTGGGTGAGGCAGCAGTAGGTGCCCGCTAGATTCTGCCCTGTGATTTAGTTGGTGTAGTTCAGTAGAAAAAAAGTGAAACTGCTTACAAAGTCTGCGGATTATCTTCAGTTAGGCCCCAATCACATAGAAAGCATTTTAGCAGCTGGAGGCCGCTTTTTGTAATCGTTTTTAATAAGTACTAAGATTTTTGCTCGCTGTTTTTGTGTTGCTACGCACCTCATGTTTCTGCCGAAGTGCTCTGAACTCCTTGAGTTGAAAAAACTTCCCCACGTCATCTCTGCTTTTTTCCTATTGTCCAATGGGATGATTTGAGAGGCGGGCCTTCTGTGGTGGTCACGACAACAAGTTTACAATTGGTAAACAATGGAGAAGAAACTGGTGGTAGCGGTTGCTGGATACTCAGAGCAACGATAGACAGCGGGTTGTCAAACTGCCCCTGAGTCATCCTAAAATATGCCTGGAAACAGCCATCATGGAGGCGAAGCTCCTGGACCAACTGGTGGTACTCCCCATGATCCACCCTCTTTTTAAGGGTCTCATACCCACACAGATCTGCGTTTTCCTGTGCCCGAAAAACTATTTGCTGACAGCCTCTCACCCTCAACCACAGCTACAGCAAGTACCCTCTGCCTCAACATTTTAATAACCAGCTACTAATTACTGTAAAATAAATCAAATAAATAAATGGTAGATTGATTACACGGGAAGATAAGGGTTAGGAGGCGATGGCGTGGTTGCCTGGCAACAATGAAAAGGCACAGTTTTTATTTTATTTTTTGTTTAGCATTTTTTTACTTGCAACCTGTGAAATGTTTTCTGTGTGATTGGGGCCTAATCAGGTCATGATCTCTGGAAAGAGACATTGCTGTTGAATTTTTCAAATGTATTTTTTGGCACTTTGCGCACCACATGCCGAATGCCATCTAGTTCCATTATATTCAAGAGAAGGCAGACATCTCCACAGCCAATATCTCCAACACTCAGCAACTCACACCAAAACAATCTAGACTGAACTAGATAAACAGCACTACAGGTAAAAGGAAAAATATGTAGTTTTAATTTTAGGGTTGAACTGTCCCTTTAAGCTCTGGAAATTGCCTCCTTGCCTGCCTTCCCCCTGCTGGATTCCAGACAGGCTTGATCCGTTTTCCTCCCGCCAATCAGATACATAAGAAAGACTCTCTGGGGACACAGCTAGCTGACACAGAATAAACATAGGGGGTATAGAGTCTTGAGGGCTCTGTCAGGCAGCCTTGTTATTGACTTGAATGACACCTAAAATTCAATAGTGTACAGCTCAGTGTCAGTGAACTGACAGCTCCCCCCCCCCCCCCACAAGAAAAATAAATCATTGGAGTCCTATTATAATTCTCACAATGAGACGAGTGGAGCCTCACTTGTATACCAGGGGAATTCATCTCCATTAAAAGGCCTGCGTGAGGTTTCATTAATCAGCTCCACTACAGTATAAGACACCAGAGATGTCTAAAAGTATGCCAAAGCTATTATTCTTTTGCCTCGCACAGACAGAATGTAAGGAACTTGTGTAATTACACGAGCTACTATTAGAGATATTGATTGATATTATCCTGGGGTTTTCATCAGCGCACTTAGTTTGTGAAGCATGGCGGCATTGATCAGACATACTGCACATGTGGGAGGAGGAACATTACTGCACAGGCTCCTTTTATATCTTGTTACTAGTACAAAGATTTAATTTGCAGAGAATTAGCTGTACACTGTTTTTCATTAGGCCTGGGCAAAATGACTGAACTCAATATCCCAATATTAATAGGCGTATTTACTCTAGAGCTGAAAAGAGCAACAGCAAAGACTGAATCAATTAATTAAGTCAATGTTGAAGCAAAATTGGCAAACATCTTGTAGCTAGGTCATTTGTAAGGCTGCTTTCTTTGTCTTATGATAAAGTAAACTGAATACTTTTGGGTTTTGGGACTGTTGCTTAGACAAAATGTGCAATTTGATTACATCACCTTGGGTCTTAAAATGAATTTTTCAGTATTCTCTGACATTTTATAGACCAAAAGAATAATCACTTTAATGTGCAATATGTAATTTGCTGCTGCTCAGGGTATCTCAGTCAAAACAAGAACAAAAGACAGAGAAATGGCGTCACTGCAGTCAGTTCGACTGGTTAGGATTCTTTCAGTGTTCATGGTTCAGGAGCTGAATTATCCACAGAGGTCTCCTGCTCACCAGCCCAGATGATTAAAACCAGTAAAAATGCTGATTAAAGCAGTTTCACATTACAAATCAGTGTTTCTCCAATGCTGTCGAGCATGGCAGGAGCTAGGGCTGAGCTGCTGTTAACGTTTGCTCAGCTTGTTTCTCTAGTAATTTAAGATCCAGACGTCTAGTGACTAAAATCCTTCATTCTTCATCCTTCAAGTAGTTAAAAACGACCAAGATCTAAAAGATATGTTGTAACAATGTGGCTTAAAACTGGATAAAAAGTCAATTCATGACAGCTTCTGGCAGATAACGTAAATGGGATGTGATGCCACTGACAGGCGATAGCGACAAAGTGACACGTAACACGTGACATATGACTTGATTTAAATTACAGATTTTTTTGAGTTAGAAGACTGTTGCAACGTTTGGGACAATCTAAGTACACAGCTCAACAAAATATACAACACTGATCAAGTCATTTTTGGGACATTTTACCACAAAAAGTTACATATTATATCATTAATGGAGAAAATCACAGCCCGATTATTTAATTATGAACGTATGTTGCAGTCCTGTGTCATTCTAATATTAATATATATCACAATTTGGTAAAAAAAATTAAAATTAAATTCATGTTCAATGTGATCAGCTGTGTTTCACTCTTGTGTATTATATCAGAAGGAAATCTTGACACATGTATGTAAAACACAAATTTTAATGACTACTGTAAAACTTCAATTAAACACCCAGTCCCTTTTACTAGCCCGGTGTGGCTCCACATTTTGACAAGTAGAGGCTTCTCAATTAGAAGCCTGGTCTGGTTATCAAGCAGTACATATTTTTTTATAGAGGTTCTTCAGATGTATACATACATTTCAAATTGTGGAGCATTAAAAACACACTAGAGCTCAAAGCTTATTTCCATGTTGGAGGAAGAATATAATACAAGAATACGGTAACAGATCTTTACGTCAGGCAGGACAGGTTAAAACATACCAAACAGACTAGTGTTGTTGTGATGCTGGAATTTATAACTTTGATTTAACACTAGGGCTGCCACGATTAGTCGACTAATCGATGACTAATCGACTATTAAAATAATCTGTGACTAATCGGTTTGAGTCATTTTTTCATAGAAAAGTACTATAAAAGTACCCCAAAATACTCTTATTGCAGCTTCTTACGTTCAGATATTGGCAGCTTTACATACTCTCCCGTGACAGTGAACTAAAACCCTTTGGTGTGAGTACGAAACAAAATATTAGATGACGTAATTTTGGGGTTTGGGCGAGACAGGCCGACATTTTTCAACATTTTAACACATTTTTCGATGAAATGATTGGTTGACTAATCGAAGAAATAATCGACAGATTAGTCGACAATGAAAATAATCGTTAGTGGCAGCCCTATTTAACACCTTGAAAAATACTGATACTTGATACCATGGGGAACAACTAACATTGAGGGCATACAAGTAAAACTTTGAAAATACTAAAGCAGACAAACAGAACAGGTGGTAAAGTAATCAGGGACTGTGTTCTTCAAATGATGTGTGCGGGGAGATAATTTGGGTCCAACTCTACGAAGCCCATTTTAATCAGTCTGAAGCTTGTTTTTGAGGGCGGCACCTCAGTCGAAGTGGCACCTGTGCCCCAATAAATTTAAGGTTGCACTACCCAGCAGGGCTGCTTTCCTGGGCAAGAATTTAGTCTTGACAAGTTGAGTGCTTTCAGTGCCGTGGTCACCCCTGAGAGCTTATATCAAAAAAACAAACCTGAATGATTAACAGTAGTTTGTAGTGCAATTACTGTCTGACCTTGCTAACTAAATATTTTTCTGACTGTGATGTTGACACCCAGGAGGATTGCCCTCAGTTTTCGTTTATTATCAGAGAGCCATGTTGTGATACGCTGCAGCTCGGCACTTTATCACTGTCCTGAGAAAACTACACACCTCCAAAACATCAGCTTTTCATGAGCTAATAAAACAGCTAGGGCCATTTCATCTTTCAGATTTTCCATTTTCTCAACCCATTTAGGACACTTGAAGAATAACTCTTCAAGGGATGAAGGCTGCATGGATACATATCTATTGTCAATTTACTGTCTAAAAGTGCTTGATTTTGCCACTGACAGGATTGTTATTATAAGCATCTGACAACATTTTGGAAAGGATCCCTACAGAGATACATCTTCTTGTTAAAGAGTGAGATCCTTTTTGTTTTTGTCATTTTAGCGTATATACAGCCAGCATATCTTCACATCTAACTGGGGGTATTAAGGGTTTATTTCAGAGTAACATTGATGATTGGTGATTGTTGGAACAGTGGAAAACTAAAACAAGATGGCTGTAGCAAGTAGAAGTAGAGGCTGAGTAGGCTCATAACTGTGACATGTTCAAAGAAATTCATACTGAAGTCCAGAGATGTGTTTTATGGTGGTTTATCAAACAAAATCTAGATAACGAAAGCAAAACTAGATGAAGTATTATGTCTTGTTATATTACGGCCAACGGAAAATATCAGAGCCAAAAACTCACTCCATTTTAATGGAGTGGCAATAGCGATCTTGGGCTGTATCTGGTTAAACAACAAGGATCTTGCGTTTTAATAAAAAGGTCGACCTTTGTAGGGATCCTTTCCAGTGTTGTCAGACACTTAAAATAACAATCTGAGTCTGTCAGTGGCAAAAACAAGCACTTTTAGTGGATGTAAATTGACAGTGCACATATGTCCTGAGTGCTTACATTGCAGCTTCCCTCTCTCTCATCACTAAACCAATTTAATAAAAATGTTCCCATTTGTCATTTAGATACAAAAACATTTAAAAACAGGGGCCAGGTTTAAAATACTGAAGTTACCCTCTAATGCTAAAAAATAGACAATCACCAAATTTAGAGATACATGGTTTTCACTTAACAGCAACAAATGTTCTGCCTGTGAATATTAATGTGATGTAATCAGTGCAGCGTGCACAAGTCGGTATGAAATAGAGGTTACAGAAGCAGGTAGAACTCAGTAATATGTCATTTTAAAAATAATGATCCATGACACTCAGCGGGGAGACACTGCAAATTATAGATTTAGGACAAGAAAGCATCCCATCAACATCCACTGTATGAAATGTACCTGTAAAATAGGATAGGACCTTTTGATGCCTGCCTTACTGATGACTGCTTTATGACCACAGGATAAAATATGCTGCAGTAAAGCTGCGCACTAGATAGCAAGCCTTATTTCCCCTGCTGTATATTCACGATGTGTTGCTCTGTCCTCCAGCTCTCCTTGCCAGAACGGAGGCACATGCACGGCTGCCGGTGGCTCAGCAAGTTACTCTGCCTGTTTATGTCCCCCTGGGTTTTCTGGAGACTTCTGTGAGATTGGCGTTGACAGCTGCCAGCCTAACCCCTGCCTCAACGGTGGCAACTGTACAAACCACGGCCTGGCCTTCACATGTGTGTGTCCGCTCGGCTTCACTGGGTTCACTTGTAATGACACCACCAGCCTCTCGCCCTGTGCCGGCAGGCCCTGTGCCAACAGGGGCACTTGTGTCGGTCAGCCTGATGGAACCTTCCGGTGCATTTGCCAGAAATGGTTTACAGGTCCCACTTGTTCCCTGCAGCACAGGCCGAAGGCCAAGTCCAAGCCAGTCGGAGCCAGGCCAGTGGACCACAGAGTGTTTGCGCTGACTCCGCAGCACTACTCCCTCCCTGCTCACACCTTCCACAAGCTCCTCAGACCGCCCGAGAGAGACCTGCTCAAAATCACCCTTAAGGAGACAGTCCACTCCCCCGGCGTCCTCGTCACCCACGGTCAGCTCGTCTGTTTCGGCATGCTGGCCCTGCTTACTTGCGTGGTCATCCTGGGCACTACCGGCATTGTGTTTTTTGGCCGCTGCGAGACGTGGCTGGCCAACGCCAAGTACAGCCAGCTTGTTCGGCAGCAAAGGGAACACCTGCTGCGAGAAGCCGGCGGCCCGAGCCAGGAGGAGCCGGAGCACTCAGTAAACATCATCCTGCCGGAGAAGATTAGACTCACCAGCTTTGGGAGACACTACACCTCCATCTGATTTAATCGTCTCTGTCTCTTCCCCTTTCCCTATGGAAGGAGTTTAATAGAAATGTCGAAAACTGGCACTGAGGAAATACTATGACTGTTGTACAGTTGTGTTAATAAAGTGAGGCATACTGGGCTGCACTGGAATATATCTGAATGTAAAGTCTACTGGACTAAGTGGACGACCAAGACACTGGATTGTAAATGTACTTTTTATTGAACTGCATAAAACTACCCGTTAAAATGTATGAAACCATAAAAGATGTTCTGCCTTGATGGCTGGTAAAAAGATGTACTCCTTTAGATTTTTGACTTCACATGGTTCAAGCACTTTGTTACATGTTGATTCAACCCTGTGTCCTAGAAATTATGTCTGTATGCTATAAAAATGCTTTCTTATGCTTTCTTAAATGCATTGTTGTGGCAACATAATTGCTGCCTGGATTATATTCAGAGATGTTTCTTTAATAATAAAACACTATATTCGTGTACAGCGTAGGCTTCAGAAAGAGGTGGTTGGGGTTACAAAGTGCAGGACCTTGACCCCAGTAGTGATGGGCAGAGCAGTTCTTTAGATGTTACTGAATCACTAGAATCAGTTCATTAAAAAGATTCATTCAAAAGATTTGTTCACCAAATCGTTCAGTGCTTGGCGGGAGGAGCCATGACTGTGTACTGCGTAGTCCGACACACTGAACTGATACACGGGTGAGTCTCATTACTGGCCAGCCAAACGTTTTAAGTTTGTTTATCTGGAAACTATATCTGTTAAAACAATGGGGAGTTGTGTGATTGTGTCCATGTGGCTTGACTCCTGGCTACATTAACCATTAGCTTGGAGAAAACGGTCCCTATGAAAGTGTATCGCTGAGAAGAAATGATTTGAATCACTCAGGGTTTGGGGTTACGTCATTCATCAAGTGATTCATTCACCGAGTGATTCGTCACACGGTAGGCAGTCCCTCCCTGCACCCTGGCTGCCTCGCGACTCGCGAGTGATTCATCGTTCGCACGGACCGAATCAGCAGTTCCACTCCCGGCCTGCACGCTCACTGCTGAGCTCAACTGAACTGAGAAATGAACAAATCAGTTCCGGAAGTGATTCAGTTCAGTACGTTCACTCAACAGATTTGTTCTTTTGAACGAGTCATTTGCGAACGACCCAACACTAGACCCCATAACTTCGGGTTCACGTCCAGTCTCTTGTCTGAGGTTTAGGCAACAAAAACACTTTGGTTAAGGTTTGAAACAGATCATGATTTTGCTTAAATGTTAATAAAAACAGTACTAAAAAAATAATAATAAACAACTAAAATATGTCAGTGAGCACTTTGCTAATACGTTCAGTATCAACATTATAGCAACATTTTCTCATTATGCTGAAAGAAAGCATAATTCATAACATGCTGTTTCAAATTAGTTGTATAGAAACATATTTTAGGAGACAGGGCTGGTTGATTTGGAACACAAAAGTGGTGTTAATATTACAAGATGAGAAATGGAGTTGATTTTAAAAGGAGCTAGACCACTTTTCTTTTGGTATTTAATGTATTTGTGTCATTGATTTTTAATCTGTTAACAAATTGTTCTCTGATATTGTGACCATGACTCGAGCTGCGATGATTAACGAGGACTCAATCAGCAGATAATTAATGTTTTTTAATAATTGATATATTATTTTAGTCATTTTAGTCAACGTTTTTTGATGTCAGCTTCTCAAATGTGGTCAAATGAGAGGATTTGATGTTTTTTTTTGTTGTCCTATTTAATTTAAAAAATGGACTGTTTGTTGAATAAGATATCAAAATAGTTCACTTTAGGCTGTGGGATATTATGATGGGCATTTTTTACCATTTTCTTTTTTTAATTTGCATTTTTGAAGATTATTTAACATAAGTAGAGACCAAAAAGAAAGGTAAAAGGTAAAAAAAATTACATAAAACATAATCAAACAAAAGCGTATACTATTTTCTAATGAGAAATTAATCAGTCGATTAATCGTTAATTGCAGCCCTAACCATTTCCATGCAGCATATTGTGAATTTCCCATTTTATAATTAATGAAGAGTTACATATTGTGAGTTTGTACAGTATGTGCAGTTAAAATGTGTACTTACATACATGCCACCCAAACAGCTGTACCATCGGCTCTACAGAGACGGATCATGTTCATGTAAAGGTATTATTATGCAGTATGAACCTGGAGGTAGTTTTATTTTGCTAATGCCATCCAGTTATCTCTCTGCTGATGTATCACATTAGATGTTAAAGGTATATACATAGATGTTATTAAGACACGGGTTATTTCAAAGTTCCTCCAGAAATGCCACTTTCTATTTCCATCATCATCTACCTGTATCCATGCTTTGAATATCTTTACACTTTCAATTATTGATCAGTCTCAAACTCATTTTCAGTTTATCCGGGGGTTGTTAGATTTTCCAACTTTGCTTCTTAGTGTCAACGTTGGAATTTCGCAGGTCTCCGAGCCCAGAAATCAATACTGTTGCATTTGTGAAATGTTAATGGTTTGCCTAGTCATGCATGAGATGGACACCCGCTCCTGATGAAGGGAGAAGTGCTTTTGTGAATACTGAATGTATGGAAGATGAGAAAAACATTATGCCTGTCACCCAGTGAAGATGTAGTTAGACATTTGAAGCATATTTAATGTAAAATATTCAAATTAATCAACTGAGGATTACTGTGGTGTTAGAGTGGGAGAGTTTCTGCTCTTCACTCTCACAGTAAGTCCCCTTCAGCCCTCATTCAGCCTGTGAGGAGATGCTGTTAATATGCTGTGTTTTGTTTGTCTCAGTTCTCCGATACGGTGGTTATCTTGTGCTCACACCACAACAGTAACATTTGGGATTGTGTATTACAATGTGTAGTCGTAAAATTTTAATGATTTACACGTGGCATTTCTACAGGGGGGCGGGGACTGTAACCGTGCAGTACTTATCAGTATTTGTTCCAGTCTGGGATTATTTGCTGTTGTGCTTTGGCCAGATAATGTTTTGTTGTCTGTTCACTGCTTTTAATAAAATATATACAATCTGATTTTATCTGTTTTGTCCTGTTCAGGTCTTTAAAACCAGCAGATTCATACTGAGTCTATCTCTTTGACCTGCTCTTGACACAACAAGGAGGTTAACACAAGATCAGATGCTTGGCAAGGCTCCGACTGTACGTCAGCAGTTTCACAGTATGAGATGCAACTGATGCACACACTGTGTGAACCACCGCCTCCCTGTTCTGAAATCAGCCTGAAAACATCTGCTCTGCTGCGCCGAGATGCTTAATAAATTTCTCCCCAGGGCCGACTCACTGGTTATTAACTGGCTGATAACAATGACTCTGTGAGAACTCCTCCTCCGTCCCTGGTGGAGTCACAGATTCAGATAGCAGTCTCTGTCTCCACCTTGTGGTGCAATTATCTGCATCAGCAGGACTGAAGCTGCAGTACGTCCATGTAGAAATACAGCTGAGGTTCAAAGTCAAGTCTATCTTTAGCTAAGATATCATCAGTTGATTTATCCTATAAACCACTGGTTCCCACCTGGAGGTCCCGACCTGAAGTAGGGGTTGCCAAAGCTTCACTATAGATTACAAGCCTTTCTTGATATTAATATCTCAGGATTTCATCTGTTTCTTTGAAGAAACATAAATCAAATTGTTATTTTTAAAGTCAGTATTATTATTCAAGATATAAGCTTTAAAAATCCAACAGGATAAAGGCACGTCAAAGACCTGAACACAAGCCTTCACTCTCTGCTAAACAGCCTTGTCCTGTTTTAGAGGAGAAATAATAATAACTTTATTTGTAGAGCACTTTTCAAGCTGAAAGCACAGTGCTTCCAAAGGTGCAGAAAATACAAATTAAAAGTGATACTAATAAAACATAAGCGTATACATACGCCTACACCAACATATTAAACATATATCTGTAACCATGCATACATAAACACATGGCTGCAAATACACAACCAAAGTGCTAATGAGATGATAGTCAAGCATTAGAGAGAAGAAAACATTGAATTAGTCAAAAAAGAGGACTATGACTATGTATGAAAATTGATAATACAGAGAATCCTATAAAAAGTTCCCAAAAAACCCAGTCAAACCAATGTCTGAAGTAATATTCACAGGAAACCATCTGCTCAAAATTCATCCAAATCGCTCATATTACACAAATTTCCTGCAGTTGTGTTCACTATTTGGGTTACTTGTATAATTCATCAGTTGTTCTGTTGTCTGTTATGATTATGCACTGAATATGATAAAAATAACCCTAAAATATGTCAGGTAGTCCGAGGTCTTCAGTTTACTCAGTGAAAGAAAAGGGGTCCCTTAATGAAAAGGTTGGGAGTCATTGCTATAAATGATGACATTGTCTGGAAGTAATGAATCAAAATCAAAGAGGTAAATTATATTCTACAGCCCCAAAAAAGCTGAATCTACAAAAATCACTGTCTCTAATTGATTTTGATCAATCAGTGTTGATCTCCCAGCATTGTTTCATAAACTTTAAACATCGTTTTAAATTTTTTTTAACATTGAAACAGATCTTTCTGAAATTTTAATCCTGATTTATGAGAATTTTGTTAACGTTTTTACAACCATCAGAATTAAATGTTGTTTCAATGTTGCTTAAATACTGAAACAACAAGTGACACAATTTCAACCTCATTTCAACATTGAAGGTCGGTCGTGTGCCAGCTGGGAAGCATGTGTTGTTTATGTAGGGGAAAAAAGCATAATATAGCAAAGTGGAGAAACTTGTCGAGTGTTGATGGATTTGTGCTGAAACTCTGTGTGCGTTTTTTTGAACACTGCACTATAGTTTACCAGTAGTATCACATTATGATCTCTGGGTATGAAAAAGTAGCTTTGGTATTTTCAACCTGGAGCCTATTTTCAGCTGGAAATCGGTCCAGCATCAGGGAGAGTTTAGCCTGAAAAAGGCTGCAATGTAACCACTTGGGGCATTTCTGCACCGTAAGTTTACATACACAAAAAGTGTTTGTTTTTGCTAATGACAGGCTCAGATTATTATTCTGAGTGTCTGACAACAATATTAAAAGATCCGAACAGAGACAGACCTTCCTGTTAGAGAGTAAGATCCTCTGTTTAACCAGAGACAGCCCCAAAATCTCTATCACCAAACTCACCAGACTCCATTTAAATAAACATTAATTTTAGCGTTTATAGAGCCAGCATATTTTCACATCTGGGTGAATTAAGGGTTTATTTCAACCAAACCAGGGTTGGTGATTTCTGCAACAGTGGAAAGACAAACAAAGATAGCTTTTATAAGTTTTTGTTGTTATTGAACGAAGCTTGTTTAACAATGATAAAATCACTGAAGTCACCATTTAAAGGCTCTGCACACTCACACAGATGTCTCATTTACTCTGGCTGATTGAATGTCTAGTCAGGTGTAAGCTGGGGGACCAACTCTGGGAACTACATCGTCTCTAAACTGTGTTCTAATAAGAATGATAAAGGCACGGTCAGACAGGATTTCTCTACGCAGTAATTTCTATGACCAACAGGGCAAGACATATATGTTTCAGGTCGTGACTTGACCCACCAGAATTTAAGCTGAGTTAACCTTGAAACAGGAAATGGCGATGCTCTCTAATGTCCAGCCAGTTTGTGAAGAATGGGACTGACCTCTCTCATTTAAGACATACTGTTTGTTTCTGTAACTACAAGGTGAAATAATGAAAGCAGCAGAGGAGGTGGGATGCTGCTTTGCAGAAGAGAGCAGTGACAGAAGCTGATGACAGAAAAGTGTATGATAAGAAACGGTACAATTTACAGCTTACAAAGTTTATATTTACAACTGTAACCTTGCTGTTTGTTCCTCCTGCCTGATTTTTATCACACCGCTACATTTCATCTGTCCTGCATCTTAATGCTTGGTGTTGTAAGTTGTCTCGTCTCAAGAGGTGCAACAAAACAGAGAGAAGGGCAAAGAAGATGTCAGTCAAACACAGCTCGTACACCTCACACTGTTCTAATGAAGCAACATAAATGAAAACACCTTTAAAATTTTAATATAAAGAACAGATTCCTCTGGCTGCCATTTTGGGACAGAAACGTGCCAGAATGCCTTTGAAGCATTAATGTCACATTTGTAAATATATCATGTATTTATATTAAATAATTAATTATTGTCAACTTGGCCAATGAATCCAGGTCACATAATGGTGTTCCCTTCACATGCATTATAATAAGGGCTGCACAATGTGCAAAAGGAGTCCTATTGAAGTTATTTTGACAGATATTGCCATTGTAATATGAGTCGTAAGTTTAGTGGTAATGATACTGGAAAAAAAATATGATGATGTTCATTCATTCATTCAAACCTTTATTTAAGACTTGGGAAATCAATTGAGGGTGACCCTCATTTTCAGTGATGCCGACCATGAACAAAGACATTAAAAACAATCAATATGCATGATGGTTCTTTGTTAATAGCAATAAATGGCCACTTAAAGTAGAAACACAGGGTGATAGGCATGCTAAGATGTAGATGTATAGCTAAAAACATTTACACTTAATTAAAACAAGATCAGATAGAAGGCATTTAAACAGCCATAAGGGTGGCAGAGTGTCTAAGTTTAAGGTCTTTTGTAGATTATTCGATGCATAAGGAGCACTGTAAGAGAATGACATTCTTCCTAGTTCAGTTCTGATTAAGGGAGTGTGAAGGAACAACCTATTCTGTGAATGAGTACCATGATTATGTGAGGTCAGAGTTAGAAGGAATGAAATATAGGGTGGAAGCATCAAATACCAATGCTGTTCTCGCCTCACAGCCAAATGTGGCCAGCTAACCTTTGGGTAAAGGTGGCAGTGATGTGATTTCTGCTGGGGTCTGTAGTCTGTACCAGTATGTCCCCTTACGTCAAGGCACATTTTTCCTTTATTAAAAAGCATGCAGCTCCTGTGATGTGGATACAGCACTTGGCCATAATGCAATTTCATAGTAATTTGATTATTTGTTCAGCCCTAATTATAATATAACATAGTATCAGCATGTCATTAAAATTCTGATCATGCTGGCTTTCCTGTGTGGACAGATACAGTGACTCCATAACATTAATGATTCAAAAGTCCATCAGCACAGCACCAAACTTTACAGGAGTCATTGGATGACCTATTCTACAAATCAAGCCTGGAAACAAACAAACAAATAAATAAAGGTCCCTATGACACAACCACAGCAAAAGAAGCAAAAGCCTACTGCCTCCATCTGTATGTTACAGCTGTAGTTCATGTCAGTACAGTGTCTAGCTCCTATGACATGTTTAGTCCTTTTATAAAAGACAAAAACTGATTCCAGACAAGCAAATATTAGCTATTATTAACTCCAATGATGAAGGCTCTGTCATTATGTTAACCCACTCTCTATATTCAGGTCGAACTTGACTTTTCCAGTTGCAAAGGATGGACCCTAGCAGCTGAGATAAAGCCTGTTAGGGCTAGAGCAAATGCTGGTTCAGAGATCTTGGCTAAACATGACTAGTCCCAAAGGTAAAGTTGAACTGATTCAGGAACAGGCACACCTCGCTACTCAACAAGGACAGGTTTGATAAAACGAGCACATACAGAATTTCTTGAGGTCAGCACAAATGTGATAAATGAGAGTCAGCAGTTTTGCTTTCCCTATTAATGCTTTTCAGCCTACAGAGAGCAGTGCAGACGTTTGAATGCCCAGCGCGTTTCATTATCACATACTGATGTCTGAAACCTCATGTAGTGTCAGAGTACGACCACAAGGTGTCATCCATCTAAAAGGAGACAGAGGAAGGCTGGCTGCAGGCAGGAGCTCAGTATAAAGTGGTGCATTTCTCTGCACTCAAGCACTGCATTTTGTTTTTAATTGACAGCTTTTACATACCGGTATTTAAAATTAAGGCACATGCCAGTATTCAATAATATATGTAAAATAGATTAACAAAAACTCTCATTTTAAACCAACATATTATTTAAAAACAACAGCATGTCACTGTGAGGATGAGAAAACAAACATCTGACATTACAGGCAGCACTTCCTGGATTACATTTCACTCGTCTTCTCCTAAACAGCACAGACCATCACAGGAGTCAAGGATGAGTGCTGCCTGTCCCACATAACAGATCATTTTCCACTTTGTCGCTGCACTATTTCAGTTTACCGTTCAGGCAACAATCTGTGTTTTTTTTTTCTCCGCATTACATCCAACAATTTCCCACTCCAGACTGAACTTTATTGGAAAATGTCTCAGAGACTCCTGCTGTGTTACCGCATGTCCATGACCTATAAAACCTTGCCTTAAAAAACCCTGACAGTCCAATATATCTTAATATCTGGCAGCAGTTATGTAAGTATAAGAAGTTAAAATGTTAAACTGAGTGCTAACCAGCATGCATTGCATGCGGATTACAATCGTTTCCTGATGCTGAAACTTTAACATGTTACCGAAGCTAATGCAGACAATCCTTGCGACAGTGCTGTAACCAAGGCTCCATTAAATGTTCCCAAATAAACTTTCATTCATAACAACACTTTCTGTTCTCTACTAGTGCAGCCAAGTCACCAGATTAAAATGCTGGTATTGTATGTTTCTGCAAACAACTGATATGTTAAATTTTTATGATTCATACATCTCATTTCAACATTTCTAAAGTGACTTAGTTTAGATTACATTTATATACGCTGAGTTTCTCATCAGGAGGAAAAAAGGATGGTGTGAGAGGAAGGCAAGATGACTGCCGAGCAGCAGACCATTGTTCGAGACCAGTAACATTTCCCGCTGCGTTTGTGGCTACAAAAGTGGCTATTTTTAATGAGACATCGGGACATTTTCCGCCGTGTTTCTGACTACAAAAGCAGGTATCTTTTAACAAGACATCGGGACATTTTTCAACTGTCTCTGTGGTGACAAAACCGGGTGTTTCAAACAAGACTTTAGTACATTTCCAGCAGTGTTTGTGGCAACAAACTAGGGTATTTTTTAACAAGACATCGGAACAATTCCAGCTGCATTTGTAGTGACAAAACTGGATATTTTTTAATGAGACACTGGGACGTTTCCTGCCATGTTTGTGTCAACGAAACCAGATACATAAATACATACAGATACAGAAAAAACATTCCCAGTTGTGTTTGTAGCGACCAAACTAGGTATTTTTTTCACAAGTCACTGGGACAAATCTAGCCGTGTTTGTAGTGACAAAACCGGGTATTGTTCTACGAGATGTTAGGACATATCCTGCCATGTTGGTGTCAATGAAACTGGGCATTTTTAGCAAGATGAGACATTTGCAGCCGTGTTTGTAGCAACCAAACTTTTTTACAAGACATCAGGACATTTCCAATGTTCTGACAAAGAGAGCTGCCCATCACAGTGACCTACCAGTAGCAACAGATCTATCAGAATGGACTACTAGTTCCATTAATGTAGGTAAAAGTAGAGTAGCTCATTCTGTCAGGTAGGAAATATCCATCAGATTGTGCTGCTACCTCTACAAATGTGGTTAAAGGTATGGATTTTGTTTTCTTCACCTCTTAAACACACTACAAATTTGCAGTTTGTGTTGGTAGGTCTTTCCGAGTGGTAGCCCTATTTGTCAGAGCACTAGCCATGTTTATGGCAACAAAAGTGTGCATTTTTGCACAGAAAAAACAGCTGGAAATGTTCCAACAAGACGTTGGAACATTTCCAGCTGTGTTTGTAGGGACAAAATTGGATATTCTTTAATGAGACATTGGAACATCAGCTGTGTTTGTGGTGATGAGATCAGGTATTTTTTTATGACACATCTTGAAATTTCCAGCTGTGTTTATGGCGACAAAACTAGGTATTTTTCTAACAAGATGTCAGGACATTTCTAGCCATGTTTGTAGCGACAGATGCTGGTATTTTCCAAGACGATAGCTGTATTTTTGGGCTGTGTTTATGGTGATCATGCAAGGTATTTAAAGCCAAAACAGGACGCCAAGCAGCAGACCACTGTTTGAGACCAGTGAGATTTCCATCTGCCTTTGTGGCAACAAACACAGGTATTTCTAACATGACGTCAGCTGTGTTTGTAGCAACCAAACTGGGTATGTTAAGCCAAAACATGTTTTTTCCAAACCCTAACCAAGTTGTTTTGGTGCCTACACCTAACCACACATTAACCACACACGTTGTCACAACATAAAATGGAAAATTGAACAAAAAGTTTAAACATATCTGCGACAAATGTAACATGTCCTCGGTTTGCAGAAACACACCGTGCCAACATTTGTTCTGGCGATTGGCTTGAATAATGTCTGTATTCCTGTAAATACGTCCACGGTGGAACTAAAACTGGCCCCCTGAGTTTTGAAATATGAGTTTATTTATACCAGTAAAAAGAAGGTTGTTTAGAGCATGGTTAAGTGTTCACATGTTAAACCTGAATCACACAGGTTTAACTGAAACCTTTTTGTGTGCCGAGGCCCCGGCTCCCCACCACCAGACATTCATTTGTGGAGTTATGACCCTGGGGAGAGAGGGGCCCTGACCTTCAAAGCTGACCAGAGAGGCTACAAAAACCCACCTCAAAGGACCCATTCCACTCCCTCCAAGTCATAAAGCAAAACAGAACAGCAAAAGTTAAATATCTCCCTCCAGCCCGAGACCCCTTAACCCTTTGTTCCTGTCCGCCTCTCCACTGACAGATGAAACTCAACATCCATGGAAAATTGCACATGGAAAGAATCCAGATTCAAAGAATTCCCAGTGTATGTGTGTGTGTGTATGTGTGAGGTGGGGTGAGGTTCTTTCAGGGTTGCACACTGCATACACTGCACGATATATTTCATCTAGGCAGGTACCCCTCAGTCAACTGTCAGCTCCGCATAAATACTGTATGTTTATGTGTTAAATGTGTTCCAGATGAGCAGGGAAGTAAGGTCACTGTAAAACCCCATGCAGTCAAACCAGCAACATATGTTCCAATGTGATGTCTACTCATGACCCAATGTATACAGCATATCCACCGTCTATAATCACTTCAATAAAGGAGAATCTTTTATGTTTTATTGGGAAAATATCTGGGAGCCAGGAGGTCAAACTATCTATTCATTTACAAGAAAAAAAAGCAGGACTTGGTAAAAGTTTGAAAACATGAATACAACTTTGTGTTGCATAACTTCTTTAAGCTTTCCTATCCTTAATTGTCTTGTGTAAGGCTTTAACTGTCAATCAATTGATTATCTTTTAGATTAAAACAGCGTAAATGCACATCACAGTTTCCCAAAAGCCAAGGTGATATTGTCCTCAAATTTTTTGGACCAACATTCCAAAAATCTAAAGATATTTATGGTAATTTAAACAGATATGACAAGAGACAACCTTTAATACGCGGGTAGGGGAGACCGGGGTTGGTTGGCACACAGCTGTTTTCTGGTGCTTTGAAGGTCACGGACACAAAGTTGGAACGGCAAAATGTTTGCTTTCTTCACCTCCACACATGCCACGCTAAAACATATAAGTGTCACAAACTTTTCAGTGACATTTCAGATTTAAAGTATTGAAAATAAAAAAGTTGACCTTAGACTACACGTATGATAAAACTGTGCTAGATTCAAATATTGTAAATGTGTCAATTTTGGTTAATAGATAAAAGACTCAAACATACATTTTAATATGAGAGTTGAATGTCTGTGATGAGTGACAGTAGCTTAAGCTAACTTAACTTCATCACAAAGTTGTGTCAAATGTAAGCGGGGTTGGTTGGCACACTGATTTTGGATTTACAGTTGTAACTGTAACTTTATTTCGAGATTAATACTGTTTTGCATGATTAAAAACAATGTTTTTCAAGTTTTTATTTATAATTTGAATGGTCAATGGCAAAAGTAATTACACAGTCCTACTGATGATTTGCGTAAAAATGTTGCTTGGTTTAAGAATGGGCACATATTCTTTTTTATGTTGATGTTTTCTGGTTCTTGTTAAAATTAAATGTTCAGATTTTCTCTACTAATTCAGTTTTTGTCACTATAGTATTTTAACAACATGCCAACCAATCCCATCTGTTTGATGGGCTGGTTGGCACAAACTTGACTTCAATCACACATCACCTAATTTTAGAAAATATTTGTGTACATGAAAACATATTTATTTAAAGCCGAGACCTGATCTTTTCATTTGCTGCTGGTCTGAATAGTCAACCATAAATCATGTCAGAGAAATACAGTAGAGAGTAAGAACCGACCTTGCGGTCTAAATGTCTGCATCTCCAATAAAAGCACCAAGGAACCTGTTGACTTGTTCCTGCTTTATGTTACTCTGTTGATCAACAGCACATCTCATGTGTGGACATAATGTGACAAGGACACAATGGGAAGCGAGCATGTGAACTGGCTGCAGAAGATCTCTAACTGCGGCGCAACCCAAACACAGTGTACTGAAAACTGGAAGGACGTGATCTATTTCGCTGCCACGGTGCAGACCTGAAGAAAAACAGAGATCCTTTTTGACCCGTAACAAAAGCTTTCATTCCAGTCATCCTTACTACAACCACTAATTTCAAACAGTTAAATTTATAGCTGTAAATCAAATTTGCTTCAAAGCCATTATTCGTAAGTGCTGTGTCCTGGTAACATTACCCACTTTAAGAGCCCTGTTGTGTTGTGTCTACACTGATTTATGTCCCAGTTGTGACTTTGCCGCCATGCTGGGGGTAACAGCTTTATATCCCAGAGTTGACTGTGCATAATGGCGCTGTGAAAGCTGGAGACGCAGGGAACCCAAAGCATTTGACGAGATGTGGCTCCACATACAGACAGGTTGTGTCAGCGTTATTATCTGGTTTCCTGAGTCATCTGTGTCTGAGGCATTGCCCCCTCCCCTCCGTTGTGCCTTCATTGCGTCGTGACTCGTATCTGCAGCCTCTGAGGGGATTTAACTTCAGTTTTAGATGGTGTGTACTGCAAGACTGACAAAAACCTTTTCCTGGGAAAACTACAGAAAACATACTTTTTTTTGCACATTTGGCAACATGGTGATTTTCACGGTCTTTAGTGTACGTTTTCAGCACATGCTGAAGGATCATGGGAGCAATAATGCAGCATTAAGTCACCACAGAGAGTATTTCAGTGCGTAGCCTACGTGCGCTATCCAGGGGAATTCTGTACACAGTTAAATGCCTTCACTCCTAACACTGTTTTTCTGCTCTGGGATTGGTGTGCTAAGCCCTGAAAACATTTGTGTTTAGACCCTTACAGGTGGATATATCACTCAGCATAATAGGATCAAGCGTGATTATCCTCATTTAATTGTGAGAGGTCAAAGGCTTAGGAAGGGGCTGTGGAGAACAAAGCACGGCTTTTTCACTGCAGCAGTAACCCAGGATCTATAATCACTATCAGTACAGTCTTAAAGGTGCCTGGCCACTGAGGAGACGGATGATATTTCATCCTGATTACAGAGACAAAATGTGTTTGCAATCAAGTCTGATTTTAGAGGAAAAACTTAACTGCATTTACTGTGTCAGAATGACTGCTGACTCAAAAAAGAAAAAACAAGTTGAGAAAAATGATGTAAAATAAAAAAGCTCAGCCAAAATTACAATGCTCTTTAAAAAAAGCAAGATTTTTCTTGCTGTTCAGTTTTTTTTAACAATGCAATAATTACTGTTTTTACAGACATCCTATGCTCGGAGCTTTTGGGGAGATCTTATCATTTTTGAAGTGACTCCATATTTTCTGCTTCTCCACACCAATTTCAGTGGCTGCACTTCAGAAAGGAGATTTCTGGAAGAATCCATGCGAGGCCCGTTGTGCTTTATTGTGCAGGAAATTGAACATTCATCCTTTTGTCTTCTTACTATAAGAGACCAAATTACTGTAAAATCTATGCACAGCATGATGTTATTGCAAAAAGGGAATAAAGGGACAGCACACCAGCTCCCCCACCTTCCATGCAAACCCCCAGTGATGCAACTTGCACAATACACCAAGTGTTTAGTTTGTAATAAAACAGGCCTGCAATAAAGGAGTAGATCAAAGCATTTTATTGTATGAAAAATATATTCATAAAACGGAACAATATTTACAAAACAGTTGCGCCATGCAGGGCATAGAGCAGCACAGTCACTGTGATCTCCAGTACGAAAAACATCAGTGTCGGTTTTCTGGATTCAGCCCGTTTAAAAACCGAACTTCACTATGTACTGACGAGCACAGTGATGCGCACATCTCTGCGTCCTGGCCGGTTCATTAAAGACGCATTTACACAAGGAGAAGAAATCAAAACAAAACTTTTGACACAAAAAATACTTTTGTTCACAAACAGACATACAAGGTTCAGACAAACTAACCTGTTTGTGGTGGATCCTAACAGGATGTCTATGTCCAACATGACATGAAGGAGCCTACTGTAGTGCAGCCTACAATGTTTAATAAATTCATTTGATCCAACCATATCAAAAATAAATACACTTAAAACCATTATTGACGGAGAAAATCTATCTAGTTGGAGTTATAATACTAAAAAATATGCAGCATGTTTTCTGTTTTCGTCATAGCAGCTCTACAAAGATGAGAAATAATCTACACATTAATAACTAGATCACTGGGTTTGTCCAGCGTTTCTCTTCTGTATTGATCCAGCCAGTCTCTGAGCTCTGTGATCCGATACCCCTCGGGTCCTCTGCCACCCTGGTATACTATCTTTCCCTCCTGCAGTATATAAAGTCTGTCGAAATAAGCTCCGTACGCAGCGTTGGAGGAGTTTTCCATGCTGTCGACCACCACCGGGCAGCCGGGCACCTCCAGGTGCATCAGCTGCGCAGCGTTCAGCCGGTCCTCCAGACACCGGTGTTTGGGGATCTGATAGGGCGCGTCAGTGCTCACCCAGCCGTCGGAGGGGTGCGCTTCCTCGATGTAGACAACCACAGAGTCTGCTATATCTGCGTTCTGCTGCACGACTCCCTGGAAAGCCTTCAGACGCGCCATGAACGGTGGTCAGGTGCAGCTGCCAAAGTTGAGGATGAGCGGTCTCTTGTCTTTTGCGTAATCTAGGATGCGGCTGCGCCGCTGATCCTCCAGCTGAACAACTTCGGTGTTGGGCGCTCCGTGTCCGAGATGCGCTGCCTTCAGGAAGTCCAGTTTATGACCGTGCCACACTGCCTTGAGGGACTCCACACTGAAGAGACGGTTGGAGTCCGATATGCAGAGCGGAGGATCGCTGGCATCACCCTCCTGCTCCTTCATCCTGAAGAAAACCCTTTTCCTTATGCATAAAAAGTCAAGCAGCCAAAACATAACTGCTGCCATCAGAAAACGGGGCAGCAACACGAGACAGACTATTGCATTTTTAATGGCTTTAACAGTATTCATTATCACTTAGAATAACTACCCGAGTGGTGTTGTGCTGTGCCACGATCTTGTGGGTTGAAGTTGGGTTACTTGCAACTTCCCCTCTTTTATAGCACCGGCAGATTTGAATGAATCACACCCCGCCTCCAAACTGGGGCCGAGGCCTCACATGGTGGGGATTACCTTCTGTCAACTCCACAGCTTTGAGTCACAGCCAAAAGCCAAGGGTGCAGGAAAGGGTGCGGCACAGCAGTGCGTTATTTGGGGACAGTCGGTCACATTATTTTATCATCAGACTGTTAAATTAACCTTTTCTTTCAGACGCTCATGACGTCCTCACAGAAACAGTGTCAGTGTCCTCGCATATCATTAGAGATAAGAGCCCAAAGTTGGTGCTGCTGCACACTTTTCTACTGCAATTACTGTTCACTGGGGCACATGTTGGCAGATGCTGACTACTTACTCCATATAAAGGACAGGCCTGTATAAATAGCCCGCTATACTGCCCTCAACTGAACTAGTCCCTACACATATGAACAGTCGACTGTTTGTCTGGATGCAAAGTCACATCAGTCCATACAGACACATGGTGGCTCACATGAAAGACATCAGTCACTGAGAAGTTTTATTAAAGTCACATGAGGTTCAAACACTCACATGTTTAATCTCTTTGGATGATTTACTGCATTTTAAATCACATATGTGTACTTCATAGTGAATATGATGAATAAATATGTGATCAGTAGTAAGGAGAGAATATATGGAGCATCATTAATGCCGTGTGAAAAAAAGTTACATTCTAAGAAAATAAGAGAAAAAATATTTCCAATAAAAAAGTCAGAAATCTGCGAAATTCTGCACAGCAAATATCTGAAACAGTTTGAAATCTTTGAAAAACAACAATTTTGAGGACAACTAAATTCAGAGAAGAGAGTCGGCAATCCAGAAAAAGTCACAATATTGAGGAAAATTCGTATATCTGAATTTAAAATCACAGTTTGATCATGAGAAAATTGGAATTTCGTGAAACGTACATGTTTTTTGTGACACTTTTTGCTCTCAAATGTCAAAATAAACACAAACAGCACTAACTATTTTTGCTCATGTGGCCCTAATCATTTTCCTCAGGTGATCCCAGTCAACTAAAGTTACAAACACAGACACACACACAGACACATGAAGCTTCCTGTCTGTCAGGGTGAAGGTGTTTGCAGAGCTGCCGTATTTAATCAACACCCCTTCTCCTCAGGATACTTTTCTACGAACTTAGCAGAGCGTCCAAAAACACAAAAGTCGTACCTGCATCACCTGACATTTTGTAAGTTTATACATCCTATGACCATCACCTTGTCATACGTTTAATTATTAGTTGTTGAATCAGTTAAACTCTTCAGACTAACACTGATCAGCCTTATTGGGCGTATAGTCGGCTTCACTCCAGATCATCTAACTAACTGCAGAGGAGATTTTGGCATTTTAAGACCCTAGACAGACAGAAGGACACCACCATGCACAAAACTTCTTCAAACACAAAACAAGTTACGGAGGAAGAAATCTCAGTACATCAGGGAGCTCAAACTGCTCCCTCATCAGACCCCAGTTGAGACAGGATCTGTGATGAGGTCTGGAGCACACTGTCACAGTTAGAGCTTCTCAGTTTGCGCTACCTTATTGAGTTATCACAGGGAAATTCACAGCAAGCAGATGGCTGCTCTCTCATTTGTCAAGAGAAAGAAGAAAAGTACACACAAATGACTAGATTAGGCAGACACGGTGAAGATTACCGATGAATGCAGTAATATCACACCTGTTGTACACCTGCTGAACACACAGTCTTCGTCAGTAATGGCCAGGTCCAATGAATTCAGTTATCAATGTCTGTTTTTGGCCAGTCAATCAAATGTAATACCTGATTAATCAAAGTGCTATATTGCATTAAACCTGGGGTGCGGAACTCCCCCGCGGGCAGTGATAGTAACTACACAAATAATGTCATCGCAGGCCTGCACATGAGCTCATCCCCAGGAGCACTCTTATCAAGCCTCCCTCTTTTATTTCTTTGACTTTAATCCTCTGAACGCCAAGTTTGTGTGTTTTATATCTGGAGCATCCACTCTAAAAACTCTTCTCGGACACCTCTTAAGATTTTCTGCTATTGCTTCTGCCGTACTAGTTGAAATCATTACTTTATTTGACACTATGTATTTGTCATTTATTTCCCAGAACAGGTTAACTTGTGATTAAGAGTGAAATGTTTCACACGTTCAGAGGAAACTGGTTGGTGTGGTATAGTATAAACCAAAAGTACAAACTTATTGGCTTATAAAGAATAGTTACAGTGTGAAACCTTACAGGAAGTATAATCTAAACAAAAGACAAAGATCCCTGTGTGCACAGTTGCACTTAGGAACGTTACCATGAGCTTTAGAGACTGGAGGTTTAACGCCACCCCGAAGGAGGACTGAATTTGTTTGTTGTGTAGTTAACCTGAAGTTGAGAATGAGGTTCACTTCTTGTTTTACTGTCCTGTATATTAGACATGAGGAAAATACTTTTCAGTAAAACGACCCCTATGTTGATTTCTTTTGGTTGGATGATTAAGAAAAATTTGAGTTTTGTTTCAGAGAGGGAACCTTTTTTGGACTGAATTTCTTTGCCACGCCTGGGATAGAAGGCAGAGTATTCTGTTTCTGGACTGAGTAGATAAATAACATTTACTTTGGATTGTTACTGCAACATCATTGTAATGGTGTCGCTTAAATCCATGAGGGTTGGGCACATCTAAGTGTGCACGACACAAAACATAAAAATCAATCAATCAATCAACTAGCTGCTACCTCATTGTTATGTTTCCCCCACTCCTTCCCGTTTTCCTTTTTAAATCTTTATTTCAAACTGTCAACATATATAGTATCAAAAGAAAACATTAGGATCACACACACATGAACAATTGCAGCATTGTGGAAAAAAGAAGTGGAGCCAAACAGAAAAAGACAACAACTAAACAAATCTAATGCAAAATAATCAAATTAATCGCTACCCTCTAGCGCTCTGGCTGGTTGACGTAAGATGTGTAACTTCTGGTGCAACAACACGTACTCCGAGGAGTTAAATGGTCCCAACTAGTGGTTTGGCATGTCATATCTTTCACGATAATACAGGTATAATTTTTAATATGATATGAAAAATTTATATTGTGATACTCACAATATTTTGACTTGTTGACATATTGACATCATACTGTTACGCACGGCAACAACAAACATGGCTGAAAGCGAAATTATTACATACTCCGCAGTGGTTCCAAAAGAAGAGCAGCTTCAGTAGTGTGGAATAAACTGTGGCGTCCTGAATGTTTTATGAACAGCCCCAGACTTCTCAGACTCTTTTAGTGAGTTACCGCTCAGAGGGAACTCATTCAGCGGCTCCTCTATGGAGCTACATTTGTTTCTTTATTATTCAATCAAACAGAGTAGGTTTTGCAATCAAAAAAACAAAAAAGATTTGAGAGCAAAACTATCAATATTGCATTCAAAAATGTTTTATTGCAAGTGATGAAAGTAAAAGTAAAATGATTGATTAAGAAATGCAAATCCAAAAGTTTTGTTTGCAAATCCTTAAGTTTTCTTTGCGAGTCATTTTTTTTCCCATTTGCATGTCAAAAAGTTTTGCGAGTAAAAAGTTGAACCTGGTGGGCGGGGCCTAAACTGAAAGCTGTAAGACAAGTCTCTATTGGCCAGTCTCGGAATGACAGCTTGCAAAGCAACATGGGAGTTCTGTAGTTCATGGGGAATTCAGTGCGGGAGCTGTGGCGAACATCAATGAGCAGGTATGCTTGTACATAACTAATAATAGCAAGAATGTTTTATTAACTGGTGCATGTAGATTGCTTTTGTTTAGCCAGGGCAAAACTATTCGATGGCGTAACGGTCAGTACCATCGATGCCCTGGGGTGTAGCAGTAATGCCGACTGTCAAGCGTTTCCAGTGGGAGAGAGGGAATCGTGGGTGTAGCACGCTCTGAATGTTGGTCCTCTATAGACTGAAATGTTGACCCAATGACCCAATAAACAGAGCTTCAATGTGTGTGCGGGAGCAAAGTGTGATTTTTGCAGTGAACTTGTCTGGGGATCTGCTCCCAGCACCAGCCACTTCAAGAGAAAGAGAATGTGCATGTTGATTGAACCTTGGTAGTACATTCTGGAGCCACGTCAAACCCACCAATAGAAACTCTTCTCTCATCCATCAGCATAGGCCCTGCCCATTAAGTGCAGTTGAACTTCGAAGCAAAACTTTAACTCGCAAGCAAAGAGGACTGATCTGCAAGCAAAAGTTTCTAACTTGCAAGCAAAGAGGACTGATTTATAAGCAAAATGATTATGTTTTTACTTACAAACTTGATTTTTGATTGCAGTTCAAGAAATATACTCTAAAAACAGTTTTATATGATTGCAACAAAAAGATACAAAAATACCTCAATTCTCTGGCAGCAGCACAGCGTCTCTCCCTCTCCTCTCTCACCGTGCGCACACGGGAGTCAGTGTCTTCAAGTGATTTTGTCATAAACCTTCGGTAATGTAAACCTACAAGACGATCGCAGCTCAACAAAAAACTACATATATGTCAACATGCGATAGTTCTGGTATCATAACAGCCTGTCACAGGTTACAGGTTACTTCTTTTTTGCTAAAAGAAGGAAATCACCTGTTGATTTATATACATACATATAGATCCCAGGGTACATTTTTTGTATTTGGGAGCTGTTTAATGTGTAATTTGTGGTAGATTTTATTTTGTTGAACTATTAATATTGTATACAGAATCTGAATCTCACTCTGAGCTACTGTTGTTGTTTACAAACTAAAGAAATGAGAGAGAACTGTTAACATGTAAAACTGTATCACTTATGTTGTTGCAAATCTATGTTATCATGTTATCATCCCAGACCTGCCAACCTTGAAGAAAGGTTGTGAGTACCACCTTACCAGACACTCGTGCGTGGTCATGAACATATGTGGACACGGCGGCACTTTTTTTTTTTTACCATAAAAGTCAATATGCACATGTGGCAAACAGAAGAAACGAGCGTACGTTTACATATTCATATCTATAGGCCTAAGCCCCACATACGTCCATAGACGCCCAATATTTGTTTTATGGCAGAGATCAAGGTCAATTTCATCAATCTGATGGTAGTATTGATCATCTGCTTAAAAAATACAGTAATATGTCCTGTTGTGACAAAAAGAAAGATTTCAAGTGGGATTTGGGGGGTTCTCCCCCGAGAAGATTTTGAAACATCACATGGCGAAATCCTATTTTCATGCAATTTCATACAGAAATAGATAATAGATCATAGACAAGTGCATTACATTAGCATTCCTCATCATGTTCTTGTGTAGTATGACACCTATTAGAACTACTCTCTTCTTATTGCCTTGTTTTTTTCTTATAGAAATTCAGCAGACTCATCAAACAAAAAGTCTTTTTATCATAAGTGTGTTATAGTTATTCAGGCAGGGCACATGGTTTCATAACACAGTTGAATGTAAATTTGTCTGCAATTTGCTTACCTTGGTACAATTCTCACCAGCAATGTATCGACGACAGGCGACTTTGACACTAGTTACTTCAGTGTTTGCCCTACCATTTTATTAGGGGGCACCCTGCCCCGCCCCCCCTTGAAGGTCAAGTTAATTTTATTTAATTTTATTTTCTATATAGTGCCAGATCACAAAGAAGTCACTTAAGGTAACCCTTCCTATAGAACAGGTCTATACCTTGTCCTTTTATTAAACAAACTAAATAGCCTTATGTTATTTATCTTATTTACAGACCGCGTGTCATTTCTGTCTCTACATGGTCGCGCGTTTACAATCCTCCCTTGCTCTCTGTATCGTGCACGGCGGAGTTTGGCCCCGTTGGGCGCGCACACACATGTGCCCGCACACACACACACACACACACACACACACACACACACACACAGAAGTGAACACACTAGAGGGCGTAAAAAAATAAATAAAAAAGGACTCGGCGGTGGAGTGAGATTTCTTAAACGGGCGTGAGAAGGTGATACCGTCTACCGGACTGAACACACGGTAACTCCGGTCTGAGCTGACGGTGAGGAGCTAATAAGAGCTAACTGCTAACAGACAGAAGCTAACTGCTATGAGACTGTAGTTAACTGTTTACAGACACAAGCTAACTGCTAAGATAGAAGCTAGCTCTAATAGACACAAGCTAAAGTTAACTGTTTACAGACAGAAGCTACTGCTTACAGACAGAAGCTCTCAAAGCTCTCAATTTTTGCATTTCTTACGTCATTTTACCTGTCAGCGTTGTTTGAATTGATAGAGTCATCACTGAGGACTACCCAGAGGTGTGGGCGAAGAGGGTTTATCTATCTTGACGGTGATGGCGACAGTGCACTGTCTCTAACTGGATGGAACTGAATCAAGCGCATCTTTCTTAGTCAGCCGTGGGGGGGGGGGGGGGGGCAATATGCAGCAATCTGATTGGCCGAAATCTTTTCGTTCCGCCTACACGCCTATATTCACCGGGTATCAACTTGAGTGACATCTTGCATAGACAAATACACTAAAACCGGCGAAATGCGCGATCGAGTGATATGCGTACTTTTAGAGCATCAAATCGTACCAGCATACTTTGATGTCAAAATGCGTGCCTGGTATGCAAAATGCGTACAGGTTGGCAGGTCTGTCATCCTTACTCTCATTTTCTCACACAAAAAAGAACATCCAAGAATCCAAGATTTCAAACCTGAATACCTACCCAATGAAATATCCGAATAGTTGAATATTCAGGTCCAGCCCTACCTGACACCTCACCTCCGGTATACTGAGAAACACAGAGAGCTTCACCTGGCAGCAGTGATAGGCATAATCATTACTGTGTAAGCTGGTTTGGGCTTGAATGTAAACGACGTTCATTGTGACAGTCCTGCACTCTGGCTTTAGTGCAAACATAATGTTGTGATATCCAACTTTGCAGTCACTCCACACTTTCTCCCCACAACAGAGTCTCTCTCCATCTTTAAGGAACCAGGAAAAACTTTTGAGAAATTCCAGAGAAACTATAGAAAAAAAAAAACCCTTTGAGAAATATTACAGGGAACCTTATTCAAGGCAACTGCCAGACACTTTCGAAAACACTTTAGAGAGCGCTGCTCTCACCAGGGAGCCGAAGGACAACGTACAAAACACCCGTGAGAATCCACCCACAGAAATAAACACAACTTTGCAAGCTACATGTATAACAAGGCCACTAACTCATTTCCAAAGGTAAAGCTAAGAAAGGGTCTAAAAGCATCTTCTCGCAGCAATATTGCACGGCAAAGAAAATCTCTCCACACATTACTGCCTGAAGTCTGCTGCACACTTTTGCTGGTACATGCGGGTTTCAACACGAGGGAGGCTAAACAAACAGCAGTTAACATATACGAAGGCACAATGAAGGTATTTTGAAAGTATAAATGTGAGCAGTGAATAACAGGAGTTTAAGAAGCCACATTCTTGTGGGCTGTAACGGCCTGACTAAAGATAACAGATGTGCTGCTCATGTTACCTCCATTACTCAGGTCCTGTCAGGTCAAATCAAAATTTCGCACAAATGAAAGACTTGCTGTAATTTAAGTCCAAACAAATCCCAAACTGAGGTCTGCTGGAAAGTGTGGTCTGAGACTGAGGTGTAGCTGTGTCCTCGATTTTTGATTGGTTGGGTGTCTGCCATGGAGATGTTGTTATTTGGCTCCAAATATTCCAGGGGTTTAGGCTTACACGTGGCTATCAGACACAGTTGCCTGCTCCTCAGACATTACACTGGTGCTTATCTCACTTCCTTCAATATTCCTCTGCCTTAGTGATGTCTCTGTCATTAAAAGTTTCCATATCTCCTCCGTTTCCCATATTCTTTACCCATAAATGCTCCATGCTGCTTTTGTGCTTAGGAAAACATTCCTGCATAAACATTTTCAACATGTGCCCTGGTGAGATGTTTTCCTGGCAAAATGCTGGTTTTACAAATACTTAAAGTAGTTGAAAAATAAATAAAAAGCACTTTCCTGAACAATTGCTTGGCACTGTTCACCTGCATTATCCCCTGCAATGCCAAATGTAAGTGTGTGCAAGACAGAAACTCCTCAGCGCTCACAGTAAACTCATATTTCAAGCACTGGCAGCGATTACGGCCAGACTTTTTGTCAGTAAACTGCCATCTATCATTTAATGTAAACGTACTGTTGTTACCAACTCCCCTTTAAACTCTCCTATTCATCAAATTATTTAAAGGTTTCCTGAGGCCAATCGATGTGGGTGTGAAGCAACGCAGACGCTTGGTAGGTGTGTTTGTGTGGGAGGTTTACTGTGTTGTGTATTTCATGTATCTCTAATTACAATGTTAATGTCACACTTTGTTTCTGTTGACTTCACAGTTGTTCTTGACAGTAATTCTTTAGAGGGAAGTTTGCAGATCTAGTTGGATATACTTTTTATAATTATATAATATATAATTATAAAATTATATAATAATATAATTTTAAAATGCCTTTCTTATCAATGCCAAAAGAAGGAGTCAAATCAAATCACTTTGGCTTCAGCAGTAATTCAAATTAAACACTTTTATCGCAATCACTGAATCAAAACTTCTCCTTCTGCCAGGAGGACTCTGCTGCTACTGCTGCCACTGTAAGTAACAGCAGTAGCTCAGTGGGCGGCAGTAGATCAGTCCATGGGGACTTGGGTTGGGAACCGGAGGGTCGCCTGTTCGAGTCCCCGTCCAGACCAAATATGGAGCGTGAACTGGTGGCTGGAGAGGTTTCAGTTCACCTCCTGGGCACTGCCGAGGTGCCCTTGAGTAAGGCACCGAACCCCGCAACCGCACCGGGGCGCCTGACCAAGTCACTCTGACATCTCTCCACTTTGTGCATGTATAGGTCCTGTTTGTGCGTGTGTGTGTGTTACCTGTTGATTAATTAATAAAGTATATATTTATATATATATATAAATTAACATTAAATAACACTTCACCTACAAAATGACCATGTGTAAATTAATAATTCACTTTATGGTACCTAAAATTATGGTACCTAAGAAAACTCATTCTCACATCTCAATCCAAAAAATCTGAGACCATATAAACCATATAACCACCGCTTGAGTTCAAATGCACGCTGCTTGGCCGTGCATGAAACTGTTTGTACTAACGTGTTTTAAATCATAATGTTTTAGCCAATGTACATGTATTTGGGAACTACTGACCATACGACTGGATAAATAAGACTTGGTTTATACTGCACAAGTTTTTGGAGAGTTTTTAAACGTATGTTTTGATATAGTTTTACTGCTGTTTTATGTGACACCCTTTAAGTCAAATTCATCAAGACTTTTCTTCATTTTTGAATTCTTTGTTCACTGTGGAGACATTTGAGATTAACAAAATTTTCTTCATGAATTTGATGTAACATGTGGTGAGTAAATGATATACAAATGGTCATTTTACGGGGGAAGTATTCCTTAAGTATTATGGCTAATGCCACTTTACTACTATCGCTATTAACACAACTGCTAATTTAATCCCACTGCTAATCCGTGGGATTTTTTTTTTAATATCAGATGAAATTCAGAAATACTTTAGTTTCTGGTATCACTTTATAATATTCAGTTAATCAGTAGAAATTATCAACCAAAGGACCAAATTATCTTTGGTCCTTTATTTTGGCATAAAGATAAAACATGATTCTGATGTGTGTACTTTGCACCTTGAGAGAATAATGATAGTTTAGACTGCATTAATCTAGTGCAGTGGTTCTCAAATGGTGTGCAATGATGCCAAGCCAGGTGTGCCGAGGGATTCTGTGATAACCACACATTATTATTGCAGAGACAAAAATTAATGAATGGATTTTCAATTGACTGCATCAGTATATTGTGCTCATACATTTCTGTAGCTAAACTGTAGCTAAAAAATGTAATTTAATCTAATTAAATTAAAAGAAACCTTCACGGGGAACCTATTTGTCACCGTTTGCGCATGGAAATTCTTACTTGGACAATGGATCGCTTTATTATGAGGAGCAAATTATGACAAAGCACCAGTGAAGACAACCAATAGAAAGAAAAAAGTGGGCAGTATCATGAAAGCTGCCTGTTTTATGTCATGATAAGAGTGGTAACACATGTTATAGAGGCTATTGTGCACAGATATAAATACAGGTGTGCCTTGAGATCTTGGTTTTCCCTTTGGTGTGCCTTGGGTACAAAAAGTTTGAAAACCACTAATACATTATTAGCTAATTGTTACTGAATCAAACATTGGCTTCTAAAACTAATTAGAGAAATGAAAATAATAACAATACAGCTCATAAACTGAATCTGCAACTTAAAAAAACAACTGAATCATGTGTGTTTTCCCAGCCAGTGATTCACAGCCTTCCTGATGTTGCAATGATAACACAGTTTATATGTATTTATATGTTGATGCACAGAGAGCATATACAGTGTATAACCTCATCACATTCATGTCGACACAGAGATTAATGTTAATGAATCAGTGTCGGGTCTTGTGTACTGCAGGGTGATCTGTTCAGCGTCTCTGCACTCCGCAGGGACTCAACATCTGGACACACACATTAGCCATTACTGGCTGAATGCCATTCACTGGTCTGGAGTGCTTATTCAACAAAAGCATTCCAGGTCTAGTGAGCACATGGTATATTGGTTAAGCCCTAATCTCCTGTTACAGTAAATCCATGTCATATTTTACTGCAGGGTGGCCCAGAACCAGACATGGGGGGAAGATGTCATTTGTCTGCAGCTCACAGTCGTCGTGATGACTCAGACAACAGGCGGCGGGGAGTCCGACGGTAAATTGATATCACTGTCAAAGGTTTGTCTCAGTTTATCAGAGTACTGTAAACACACAAATTGAGCTCAAAATGTTGAACTTGACTAATACTTATTTTTCATGATACCATAAAAAAAAGTTATTTAACAGTATTTGTTTTATTATTTTATTGTATCGTATGGTTATTACCTTCCCCTCGCTTTTTGTGCTTTATGATTTACCTGCTGTAACACAGTACAGTGCTGGTACTCTGTCTGTCAGGAAATCTGTTTCCATCCAACTGTTTTAAAGCACATTTTCAATTTCTGCATTAAAAGAAATGCCATGTTTGAGAAAAAAATTGACAAGTTGCAAAAAAATGTATGTTGGTGTATAGATAAAAGCCATATGTGACAAAGTGCAGCATGTGACTCAAACGTCCATGAAAGTGAGCGGAAAATTTGCTGCGATGTTCCTCACAGTATTACATAAAACAAATATAAATGTCATATTTCCAAGAGATTTTCCACATCGTTTTCCACCATGTAAGGGTGAACGGATGCTCTTTTACTGTAGCTATGTCATCTTGTTGATCTTTCTTCCTCTGCAGTGATTTAATGGCACCCAACTGGAGAATAAGCTCCGTCGGCTAGTTATTTCATTTAACTAACTCTCAACTGCATTCATTAACAGAAGCAAAGAACGACCGTGCTTGTATTATGCTTGTATTATGCTTGTATTTTAATGCTGTAATCTCGAGATCTGGAGGTCATTTTTTGTTATCTCTAGATAACGGGTTAATTCATGACGATTCTCGTGAAACAAAAGGCAAATTTCTTGAATTAAGATCATTTTCACAAGAATGCAGCTTTTGTTTCCTCAAGGTCTCGGGATAATTATGGAGGCCTCAACGACTGTCTGGTTCATTTGACCTGATTTCAGCCTGTCATGACTGAGTGACCAGGACTGATCTGAATATTTTCTCTTACATAAATACACAATACAGCTTCTGCTAGTGTAAGACCTGGTTTAAAGACTATTCTGATAGGTTGACTCCTTGATATGAAATTTTCTGCTTAAGTCATTTGCTACAGTTGTCAAGACGCCATCTCTGCATGCTGGCATAGCACTCCTGATCTCTGATGAACGTTATAAGTAATAAAAGGAAACAATATTTTGTTTCTTTGTGATAAAAAGGGTTGATTATCTTGTTATCTCGCGATACAGAGCTTGTATTCTTGACACAACAAAATAATTAACAAGTGATCTCAAATTAAGACATAAAAAAAATAATTACAAGCACGGCAGTTCTTGGCCTCTGAAATAATTCACAAAAAATTCAATTTTCTGGAAAGTGAGTCAAAATTCGTGCTACATTTGGATAGAAACCTGGCTTATCTTAGTGTAACAGTGGTTAGATTTCCTTCTGTAATGTTAGTGTAACTTGATTAGTGCTAAAACGAACAGTTGGTTAATTAATCTAACTTTCTTTAAACAGCAAACTGGTATATCTTAATTTATTTATCAAGCAAAGACACCAAACATTGAGCAAAAACTGGGGTTTTTGCTCCAGTTTGCGACACACAGCATCTTGCCTGTTTACGGTCAGCTCTGCGTGTTGGACGAAGAAACATGCCGACTTCTAATCATTATAAAAAACTTGGATACGTTTTTGGATAAGTGCAATTATCACAATGCTGAACTTCTAAAGAAGGTGGTTGAAGAAATAAGAGAAGGTTGTTCACAGTCAAACAAACTCCTACGGTGGAAAAAGTCCCATTTTTACGCAAAGAAGAAAAGTTGCATGAAGTGGGGTCAGCAGCTCTGCTTTTCCGTATGTTGACGAAATACATGACATGTTAGGGCACATTAATCAGAGTATGCATGGCTGCATGTTAATGGGAATAGTAAGATTCATTGTCATTAGCCTCGTAAACAGTTTTATAGGAATATATGTTCTTTTTTGGAATAAAAGCAGAAACTGGAATAGTTTGTGCAAGTAAACAGTCAACGTAAGTTGAATACTTTTGTCAGCTTGAGCTCGAGCAAATTGTTATAGACATTTCTCACTATTTTCTGACTCTTTATAGACTAAACGATTATCTGATTTATTCACATTAATATCATTATTAATGGTGCCACAGTTGTGTTTTGCCATTATTACAGAACGTACTTCAAACGTGTACACACAGCAGCTGACGGGAGGTAATGTGAACATAATGTTTGCTTCGCACAAGATAAATGGGGTCCCTTACAAAGAATGTGTCTGGTGTGCTTCACTATAACTATTTGCTGCATGTGATGACAGACTGCGTCTTTATGAGGGCAGCTCATTTAGATTCAGAGACAGAAAGATGACTGTTCTAGCTGTAATGAGTTCAACAGCTGACTCATGATTCCTCATTCTCTTTTTCAGTAGACATTTTAACGGATCTGTCGTCTTTTTTGTCCTTCAGTTCTTTCCTTTTGAGGCCGCTTCCCCCCCTCCGTCCAAACTCCTCCTTTCTCGCCCGCATTGAAACTGTATTAACACTCTATTATCTAAACTCTCTTTACTTTCGCAAAACGAGAAAACAGAAGTATTTTGATGAGGAAAAAGAGGCTCACCTGCTGTGCCTACATTTGCTTTGAGGAATTACTCTTTTGTTGTTGCGGCTGAAAACCAGAGATGTCTTCTAACCTGCTTACTTTTACCTCCTATAAACTTTGCCGGATTCTTGGCAGCAGCTCCAGGTTCATCTGAGGACAATGCAGATCTGGGAAAACAGCCCTTTTTTCTGCTGCTTACTTATTGAGCTGGCGGGGCTCCAGAAACCACAACTGATGGAATATCATAAAGACTAACCCACAAAACAGATTTATGATAAGTTTCAAATGCTGGCTCCTTCCCTTTCAAGTCACTGATATCTCTCTCCTTGCACTGAATAGAATAGAGGATAAAAATCTACCTCTTCCCTATCCTCCGCTTCACCTTCCACGACCCCGTCTAAATCAAAGAGCACTAGTGTTCGCGCTCAACTTGAATGAACTGCTGTTGCCTGCCCCGTGGGCTGTTTGTATCTCAGCAACTGGCAAGCCAATGAGGAGTGGACCAACATGTTATAATAATCTGTTTCATCTTGCTAGTCACATCACTCACGAGTCGATTCAAAGTAGCATCTCAGTTTGGACATTTCTTTCACTGACAGACCAACAAGCACAACCGATTAAGACCCCAGTGACAAGCAGCAGCATGTGAAGCTGGAGAAGTATGTGAAGAAAAGGGATTTTGAAAGAGAGTTAAGGAGTCTGAAATCTATAAAGGTCATTAAACCACCTCCTGCAGTCTGAAAGAATGAAATCGTCACCTCCTGTGTGACTGACAAAATGTTGCTGATATTGTAAGATTATCCCATTTGTGACTTTGATGGCATTGTGGTGTCTCTGTGGTGTGGCTTCAGGCTTCATGGTAGTGTTACAAACATAAAACCCGGTAAACTTTAACTGTCTGCCTGTCTGGTGTTGAACAAAACAACACCTGTCTGAGCCAAATCTGGACAAAACACTGACACCTGATCTGTTGTAGGTCATCGCATCACCGTGTAAACAATTTCATTACATAACAATTAAAGGGATTTTGCATAAATAACTGTTTATGTAGATTAAAAATGCAAAATAGAAAAATGCAAATATAAAAGGCAGCTATAAAAAGAAACTGCTGTTGTATTTTAGATGTGGTGTGTTCGCATACAAAGCCGAGGGAAAGTGGGCACCGATAGGAATTTCCTTTAGGTGTGAATTGAGGTTAAGACATGTCAGTGTGATTTGAAAATATTTTGCAGCTTTACGCTTACCTGTCAGTATTATAAACCTATTTCATAAACATTCAGGGACAAAAGAAAATGGAGAGACTGGAGGGAAATGACAGAAAGAACTGGAGTTACTGGGAAGGTCTAGGTTAACACCTCTGAGGGCAATGGCTAATATTTCAGGAGATCTGGTGTAGCTAGTGATATGTGATGGGCAAGAGACTGCGACGTGATCTTATCCCGACTTGTCATATCTTGCCTCTTGGGCAGAAGCCGCGGGAATACTAAAATGTAGCCAGGGATTGCCTTTTGTATCTTTACACAGAAGGGGTCAGTGGTAAGAAGTGGTTGGCAGTTAGGTTTAGGCGACACTTAGTTATGGTTAGGAAAAAAACGCAGATGTTGCTAAGATGACAATATAATAAAAAACACTTGGCTTTGAGTGGCATAAAGGTAGTGGTTTAGAAGTGGTCAGCGGTTAGATTTAGGCAACATAACTATTGGTTATGGTTAGGAAAAGATTGTGGATGCTGCCTGAAAACATCTGATTTGAGTGTTACAAACAAAGCTGTGAAGGCAGCAGCACTTTGCCAAAAAACACCCAACTTTGAGTGCCTCGGATAGGTCTAGAAAGGCAGAGACTTGTTGCTAAAAAACCATCGGCATTGAGTGCCAAAAACATCCCAACATTGTCGTTTCGTGGTCTTGACCCCCACTCTTCTGGGTCAAAGTCCTGTGTTTGTTGAACGCACCAACAAACACCAGATGCCCACCCTAAATAAACTTTCACACTATTTAATAATGTCCGTTGCTCTGACCATCTCATAATGAAGCAGATAGCATTTCACACAGATGCTAGTCGATACCCCCAGCCTGATTTTAGTGACACCAGGGAGACAAGTGTCCCAGGTTGCGTATTCTGACACTCTGGGCGTGAGACCAGGCTGAAGATTGGATTTCAGCCAATGCATTCTGCCTTTCTACAGGGACTGTTTAACTGCTGCTAAAACGTGATTGATCACTACTAATACTACACCGCGTTCCAAATTATTATGCAAATGATATTTTTCTCTGATTTTCCTAAATAGTCGATGCAAATGACAGTCAGCATAATTTTCAAGTCATCAGCTGTTAAAGTTTAATTCAAATGTTATTGAACAAACCTCCCAATGAAAACAGTATTTTTTTCAAAAATAAAAAACTTAAAATGCACTGTTC
>NC_065519.1:17863886-17903345 GCF_006386435.1 Epinephelus moara
GTCTGAGATTGATTTCAGTGATCCAAAGAACCCTGAGACACAATACCATCCATGAGTTTAATTGAAAAACAAAAAATTTAATCTTTATGACACTTAAATACAATTTGCATAATAATTTGGAACGTGGTGTACTAAGATTGCAGATGGAAACCAGAATGCTTCTGATGCTAAAATCGTACAGCAGCTACATTCCCTCGTATAACACAAGGTGAGACTTTGTTTCATTTCCTGGAGGTGGCAAAAGTGAGCCAGTGTGCGTCCTGATATTGCGCCTGCTCACAGGGACACTTGAACAAAAACATGCTATAGTTAATGTTATTAGTAACACCTGTGCTTTCTCTGCTGTGAGGAAAGGCCTGTAGATGGTGCAGGTTGGACAGTAACTGCGGGTCTGAAGCTGCTGGTGCTGCAGCTCAAGTCAGGTATTTTGGATTAGCCTAGATTCTGGTGGTTTGCATTAAAAACACTGTGTGTGTCTATTTATTTGTGATCCCTTTTCCTTGTAATGTTGCTCAAGGCTATAATAACTTTTTGCTCTCATGTTTTAAACAAAACCGAAAACATGCTTCTTGTTCCTCTCTTTAGAGATATATTTAAGAGAATACAGTATTAAAACCAGTGAGCAAAGAGTGGATGATTGTCTTGTTTAATTCATTTGGAGAGAAACAGCTTTACGAGAGAGACAGAAAAAGGAAAGACAAAAGGTAGGAAGTGGACCTTTGGATTCACCTACGTGCAATTCATGTGTGATTAGACCACCTTCAGTGTAATTCTGATTCTAATCTATTCTAAATTTGCAAATACTTGCAGAAGTATTCACAAAGCCTTGTCCAATATTCTCTCAGTAGTTTTGGGGGTTCCTGGCAAGTCTTCACACAAGTTCGTGCCTCCAGTTGTCTGTGCCCTTATTTGCACTCTCCGAGTAATGATGATGGTGAGCATGTCGGAGGATGTCCTCATGTGGCTTCTTTCACTGCTGCCTGTTTGAGCTTATTAGCGAGTTCCCGTCTGTACACTCATTGATGCCAGTCCTCAGGACAGATGGTGGCAAGACAGGGTGAGTGAGAAAACCTCTGACACACACACACACACACACACACACACACACACACCCCCGTCTCTCTCTCTCTCTCTCTCTCTCTCTCTCTCCCATTCTCTCTTGGCCACTATGTCTCTCACCCTATGAGGCATCCACAGCTGCTGTGAACAATTGCTTTTATTGATCGTATTGTGTGGTCAATGCGCGTGTAGTGACTTTGTCTTATTAAATTTCACTCTAGATATTATAAAGCCTCAACTGTGTGTTAATTTAAGATGTTCTGCTGCAGTGCAAAGGGTTTAAATATAGATCTGTTTGCAGGAACACTGCAGCAACAGTGAACCCCTTCATACATTTATCCTGGTTTGTTTGCCAATAATGTACACCGGCGAGAAGTGAGGTGTGCCTCTTTATTAAACAAACCAGAATTTGTTGCCTTTTTTCGTGCGCACGTTTGAAGAGCAGAAAAGGTTAATGTGAGGTTTATGTGTTTACCAAAAAACCAAATCCCTCGGAGGAGAATCAAAGCTCTGCTGTCCTCATAAGGTCATTGTGCACTCAACAGTGTTTAATAGGATGTGTTTTCTGCCCTGAGTTGTCTCTGCGGGATACCGCTAAAGCAGTGGGACAAACATCAACTGGCAGCATTTGTGATGCTGGGCAGGAAGGTGAAGCATAACACTGAAGGCTGAGATCTTGAGGCGAGCTGAGGGCAGAGTAGGTTAACAAACTGAGACAACATTAACTAAGATGCTCTGTAAAACGGGATTAGTTGTGCACGTTTTTCTTTGATTGGCACTTTGAAAAATTAGGTCGTGTCTATTAATTGTTAGTTCGTACAATGGTAAATTGTTTCTCCAATAAGTTTGTTTAAGGGCTGCAGTTATATATTACAAACAGTTATTTCTCCTGCTTTCTGTACACTGCTATAATACAACTAATTGCTTGTTGAATTAAAAACATTATTTCCAACATTCCTTTGAACATTGAAATGAACAGAAATGGCACCAATTAAAAATAGAAAGTACAGTTTTCTACTGATACTTTTTCTAAACTAACTAAAAAATCTCTGACTGCAATAACACAGTCTTTTGCAATGTATTTATGGTGCAAGTTGACATCATGACGATTAAAAACACAATATATTGTGCACTTTATTTTGCAATATTTTGGAAGTAATCAAAGCTGACAGTAATTGATCAAGTTGTGAAGAATCAAGGGCAAATTTTTTCTATAGTGTCTAGTGTCTATTATGTCTTTATTTTTAGTTAAACTGCAGGACATTTGTTCAATTGACTGATTAATTGTTTTGTCTGTAAATGTCAGACAACAGTGAGCCCAAGGTGATGTCTTCAAATGTCTTGCCACCAACAGTCCAAACCCCAAAGACATTAAAGTCACGATGATATAAACGAGAGAGGAGCAGCATCTGAAAGGCTGCAATCAGAGAATTTTTGGCATCTCTGCCTGAAAAATGAGTAAAACGATGACACAGTAATGGAAATACTGGCAGATGTATTTTCTGTCAATTGACTAATCAAATAGTTGACTAATCTTATAAGCTCTAGTGGTCAGTTTGATGAACTCAAGTCATAGTTACTTTACCAATTTTTGCACACAAACCATATGAAAATCTACAAGTGCAGCAGAAACGATTAGTCGATTGATTAGGAAATGAATTGTCAACTATTTTGACTGAATTGTTTAAGTCATTTTCATGCAGAAACATTTTATGGTTTCAGCTTCTCAAATGCACACAGTAGTTTTACTTATATAAGTAAACACATTTTCCTGATTGTACTTGCATACTTTTACTTAAATAGAATTTTCAACGCAGGAGTATTTTTTACATTGTGATATTGGTACTTAATTAAAGAATCTGAGTACTTGCTCCACTGCTGTGAATTGGGTACCTTATTAATATGTAAGAAAAATTGTGACCTTTGTCAGTGGCACATGATAATGCTTTGCTCGACAGTCACTGCGCATGGCTTACATTATTATTCCACAATACAATGATTCTTGGTTCATCAGTTAATTAGTTGTTTTATGGACACAAACAAATGGAATATTTAGGTCCAAACAATATACAAAACAATCATACATAAGCTAAACCTATTAGTAAATCCATTAAAGGTTAATACAACAAACAACACAGAGCCCCGTGCCTTTGTTAATTATCTCCATTAATCATTTTTTTCTGGCTTTTTCTTTTTTAGAATTTGGATACCATTAATCTTCTGAGTTTGCACAGTTCACGGTTGCAGCCAAAAACAAGACATTCTGAGAATCTGCAGGGACATTATATCATGGGATACCTTCCCACGAAAGAAATCAGCGAGCTTGTTTGTGAGTTCTCAGTGGGCGGACAGACCAGCTGTGGCCATATTATTTCCAGTTTAAGATGATGGCAACACAATCACTTGTTCTGTAACTTAACATGCTCTAATTGTAATAAAAAAATATATGCAGTTGGATTTTTCCCAAAAATTAAATGTTCTTTTCCAAGACATCAAAAAATTGCCTCTTTAAATGAAGTCTTTTAACTTTGTGACCATATTTGACTGCATGCAGATGATAATTACTGTGTGCAGAAATTGCTAAAGCCTTAAACAATGGATAAACACATGCACAGCATGCATGTAACCACCAGATCTCTATAATTATATGCTTTCCCTACATGGTTTACCACCGCATGAACATGAGTGAAAAGTATGATGTTGTGCGCTCATTAGTTGTCTTATTATTTCAAAACTTGCAAAGGAAAAACAGCCCAGCCCACAGAGCTTCTTCTGTAAATGTCACTTGTCATACACCTCCTAGTTGGTTTTGTATCATGCATAAAGTATCTGTGTCCAGCTTGCTGTGGAACTGGAGCCCAGTAAATGAAGCTCTAATGCTGTCCAAGAGGCTAATTTGAATATAAGGAAGCAGGACGTGTTTCAGGTTTACTAGAAATATGGCATGCAATTACATGAGCGTGTGGGTGGAGGAGTTTAAATGTTTTGCAGGTGATTAGAGAGTTGCGAACATTTGGAGTCACCAGTCAATGAAGATGATTTACTGCGAGCCCAGCTGCTGTTGAATTGCCCAACTAAAGGTGTTTATTTCAAATTTATTTATGCTTATGTATGTGCAGTGAGAGTTTTCCCTACAGTTATTTCAGAAGCTTTCATGATCTGTTACCAGGCTGTTATATAAAGCCAGGCATTAAAAAGGATTTTCATATTACAGGCGATTGTGGCATATTACTTCATTTAGCGTCATCCACAGCTGCCAGTGACGGCTGGTGTTTATTCTGCCATCTATCTCATTTCCCTTATTTCACCCTCTCTCTCTCACCAATCTCCAACTACACACCTCCTCGCTTCCCCGTAACCCTCCTCTCCTCTTCATTATTGCCTTGGCTTTGTAAGACCCCCTGGTGATTCCTGGCATCACACTCCCATTTCAAAGGAATGAAAATGCAGCACTGGTCTGTGCCATCAGTTTGCTCTGTTCCCCCTTTCATCTGCCTGGACATATTAAGACAAGAAATGCGAAGCTCTGCAGCAGCTCCCACATGAATCAGTCTAAGCCCCCCAGTGGGAACGTGTGCTGGTCATTTCAGGTCCCGTTTCAGACGAGAGACAGCGAGCCAGCGAGAGAGGGGAAGATCAAGTTAGAGGAAGCATGAGAGGCAAGAGATAGTGACAACTTCAAGAGAGACAGAGAGAGGGAGAGGGCATGTGGCCCGTTTTTTAAGGACACAGCGTTTGCTGCTTTGGTGTCCTTGTTTTCTAAGGACACTGTGTGCCGTAATTATGTGTCTGTGATCCAGTGACCACTCGAGTAAAGGAGGAGCGGCACACAGCCAAGTAGAGGATACGGCAATAGTAACAGAGAATGGCATTGCTGATGTATTGCTACACTTGCTCCTGGAAATTACATTTATACAGCACTAATTTGTTTTCCCAATTATGCTTTGGTGACAAATGTAATTGCTGACTGGATGCTTACAGATATGTTGTTTTTTTGTTTCCTTTTAGTCTGTAAAGTGCTACATTTATATACCACACACAAGTTGTAGGGAGGAGGTTGGTGTGGATGGTTGCCACAGGACTTTCACAAAAAAAAAGTAGTTGTGATAGCGATAGTTGTAGTATCATAACAGCCTGTCACAGGTTACAGCGTGATGATTAGAGGAAAAATGGCAGAGCATAAAGGTCCAGGTGGAAAAAAAACAACTCAATCATTAGGATTTTACTAAAAGAAGAAAATCACCTGTTGATTTATATATATAGATCTCAGCATTTGTATATCAGTATCTCTGTATTTGGGAACTGTTTAAATGTGTAATTTGTGGCAGATTTTATTTTGTTGAACTATTAATATTGTATACAGAATCTGAATCTCACTCTGAGTTACTGTTGTTGTTCACAAACTAAAGAAATGAGAGATCATTTTTATTCAGTTTTTACTGAATATTTGAAGCAAACTGTTGACATGTAAAACTGTATCACTTATTTTGTTGTAATTCTATGTTTAAAATTGATAAAGCAATTTTTTTTTTTTTTAACTAATTTGTCATATCGTCAAAAATATTGTTATTGCAAAAATACCCTGAAATATTGTGATATTATGTTAGGGCCATATCTCACACCCCTTTCATTTCATTGATTTATTTTATCACACTGTTGGACCCCCAGTAGCAGAATCAACATGACTGAATTCACAAAATGCACACCCCTGTCCTTTAAAACGTTCTGTAAGAAATAGGAATTCTTTGCAAGATGTAATTTCTTTAGTTTTAGTACTGTCTCTCATCTCTCACTCACTGAGGGAGACAAGGCGCGAGCAGCTATTTTCTGCGTCATGTGCTCGCCAAGAAACTACATTTGGTGAAGCTGTGTTGTTGTCCTGGTGGAAACAGTAGACTTTCAGAGTCGTAGGGTACACACGGTGTACTGTGCCAGAGATAGGTTGTGATAAGGAAAAGGGAAAAAAAGTGTCAAGAAATGTCATAAATTAAGAGAAACACAGGAGAATTGTGACCCTGGGGGGGAAACAAAAATTCTTTGGGGAAAATTGGATAGTTGGCGAGTATGCTAATAGTGTCTGCATTGTAGTTTGGTCAGATTTAGGCGACACAAGAGTCATAGTTAGGTGGCTTTGGTTAAGTGTTGTGCTTCAGGTCACTGCAGACTTTTTCCTGTATCAAACCAAAACCATGAGCTGTCCTTAAACAAGTGCTGCAAGTGCTAAAACATAACCATGAAAACGTAATAACTTAGTTGAATTGAGCAGATATTGTAATGAAAAATCAAATATTTTAGCCTTTAACAAGTTAAAGACATTGCAAGTTAACATTTTAATGACTCATTCAGTATCTAGCTGGATCAATTGTGAACATTCCCTCGTTATATTATCAGAAAAACTAGTTTGGGCATTTTGTTTCCATCAAAACATATTAGCTGCTGCAAATCAGCTGTATTTAAAATGACTTCCTACAAAACAGGGTTGTGTATTATATTGAAATAATTCTTCACCCACAAATGACCATCACTTACTCACCACGTGAATACAAAAAAAGGCAAATGTTCTTCATGAATCAGAGTCATTGGAGACTGGAGACTATATCAAACCATTTGTTTATAAACACTCACACAACTCATGTAGTATAATCCGAGTCCCATTTATCCAGTCGAATAATTCCCAAACACATGCATTTTCAATAAATCCTTAAACACTTCTGACACGAGCAGCGTACCCTGAGTGTGCCTGAGCATGCACACACGCTCCTCAGCCATACATAAGACTGTTTGATCGGTTTTAAAACGTAAAGTTTTGGTGAAAACTAAAACAAAGTGTTCTTCACAAAGTCAAGGTAAAACAGTAAGTTATTGACATACAAATGGTCATTTTTCGGGTGAAGTATTCCTTAAAGATAAACGGCTGGAAAATGGAAGACTGAATGAATAACTATGCAATACTGGCCTTAAAAACCTTTAACCATAATTTCCGCTGCCAATTAGCCAACAATAAAGGTAATATCAAAGACTATAAAAAAACATTAATTAACCGCAAACACATACCCTATATAATTAAAGCCAGCAACACAACACCTAACATAAAACTACTGGGTTATTCACCCCCGAGCCCTCTCACATGTACGAGCATGGAGCTCTGAACAAGTTAATAAGCGAAGATTAGGTAGCTCTCTACATGGTAAACATCCAGAATGAATGGGACCAGTGCCTGATTCATCCAAAATACAAAGAAAGAGTAATATGGTTTAAGACCTTGGGCAACAGTGGAGCACATTTTGTTTGTATTGTGAAGTGCCAATAAGGCAAAGGGCGAGGTGTTTTGGATAAGGGCTTTGGAGCAATAAAAGGGAGGTTAAGAGGGCCCATGTTTAGTCGAGGCAGAGATAACTGGGAAAGAAACAAGCAAAGGGTCTACAAAAAGATGCTTGTATGGGCAAGAGGGAAGGAAGCCAACAGTGCTCACGGGGCTCTTAGGAAGAAAGTACCACTACACACACTTAATTAGGGTTGTGCCTAGCATCGAATCAGGCCTACAGACTGGAGAGTTGAAGGAAAGATGTAAATACATGAGCATGTATAGAACGTGGATGGGATACCATCATAGCGGATTTTGATGGAGGATGCAGAGTAAGGGTACGGTCACAAATGAGCGAAACTGACACTGGCGGATATTCACTTAATGCGCGCAGAGGAGGGACTAAAACATTTGCTTCATGTGGCAGATCAGATTCACATCTTCGTATCATATGGAGTTCAATTTTAGTAGACTTTGACCAGAAAGTCGCAGTCTCAACCACTACAGGAAGTACATGTGGAGGAGACAGTGATTGTTGATCTGTCTCACCAACTGATACTGTTTGATACTGGTCATGACAAATACAAACTGCCCTCAAATTGAGATGCGGCCTGGCTGGCAGTCAGTCAGGAGATAAGGCATGTTAGAAAATGGAAGAAGATGGAAAATATACATAATACACTGTAGTTATTCGCAAGCTAGCTAAAATTAGCTAGTGAGCTAAGTCTGTCCCATCAGAGACTGCCCACATTCAGCATGAATATCACCTCAGCAGGCAACAGTCACTCTCCTGTAGTTGCTCATATGTTACCATACCCTTATGGTGCACGTAGGGAATAAAGCCCCAATGCCTGCAACAGCTGACACACTAGGTGCATTTTCATCCACCTCTCTTTTTGCAAATTTTAAATTTGCACATTAAAAAATGAGGTGAAATGCAGAAAACTAGCAAAAATCACAAAATGTCACAAATTTTTTTAAACCTGGTTCAATGGAATCCCCTAAGTGTGGTTCGTTTGGGCAGGTGTCAACACGGCAATTGCACTCGGGTGCACACCAAAACAACCGGACCAAGACCTTCTTGAAGAGGTGGTCTCGGTCCAGTTACAAACTCTGGTGCGGTTCGTTTGTGGTGAGAACGTGTTCCGACCTCGATCCGAACCAACTGCAGTCACATGACACATTGTTTGGGTTAAACATGAGCATGTTACAGTCCTGGAGGATTATTAATGTGCACCTCCTCCTGTACTGCCTTAATATGCACATTCAGCACATCCAATGCATCAAAACATTGTTTTCTAGTTGGAGCCGCGCCTCGTTTTCAAACTGTATGGTTTGACTAAAATGAACAATGACAGCAATATAGTCCACGATGAGCAGCGCTAAAATCAACCTGCGTAGTTGTCCCTCCATTGTGACATTAGAAAGTGTCACATTTATCTTGCAAGTGTACTCTTCTTCAACATTTTGTTTACTTCCTGAATTTTCCCTGCATGGAAATTTTGACCAGTCAAGAGCAACTTTGTCACGCAAGGCATTTGATCTGGTTAGCATCACCTGCTGCTTATCTCAAAGAGTCAACTCCCAATACTACAAATAATATGCATTTTCTTTTGCAGATTATCTGACAATTTGGTTAAAATTTGCAATACATTTGAAGAGAAAGACAACTGCTCCCTAAATGTATATATAATGCAAGATTTCCCAACATCTGCGTATTGTATGGAACTGATTATACGCCATGTCTCGGTTTCTCCCTTTAACTCCACTTTTAAAGGTCATTTAAGTTCAACACAAACAGCAACCTCCCGTGTCAAAGAGAGAGACACTGTGCCTACTTTCTCCCTTTAGCACACCTGGCAAATTGCGAAGCTTGCGTGCACTGTTGTGTCTGATGGCGGAAAGGTGTGAGGGTGAGAGAGATGCCAGACACTGTTTAACGATCCAATAAGAGCTTTGTTTGAAGCATACTGACACGATAAACATCAACCTCCTCTCTAAGAGCTTTTGCTGTGCTGCTACATCATGACTTGACTTCTGCCTTTATTTCTCAGAGAGGAGAGTTATTATTCAGAGAACCACAAGGAGTTGCTTGTTAGAAAAAACATAAACATAGGTCATCTGAAGTGTTTGACCATTTGACCAGTCCTTTTTTTCCCAGTGAGGAGGCTTCTTCAAGTTTGTTTTTCCAAAAGAAGAGCCCAGACAGGTGATTGACTCAAAGGCCAACAGTATTTTATGAGCTGTACGACTAAAGAGCATGTAGTATCTTTACTCCACAGTGTCTTACAAAAGAAAAAAGAAAAGAATCTCCAAACATGAGTTTCAGTCTGGCAAAAGCTGTTGTCGATGCCCTCTGCCTCCTACACAGTACTGAGAAACTTTTTGTTCAAATCATCACATCCTGACAGTCTGGTTACATAAGGAGTCAACACAAGTCCACTTTCAATTTGTGATTCCATATTTAATGTGTTTGTGGGGGAGGTGAGAGGTTTTTTGAGGAGTAAACACCTACCTACGTACCAGGCAATGTGTTAGAACTGTCTGGAAGGAAAATGAGAGAGCCATAAGGAAAGATGCAAACTCAGAAGTTTGAGCTGCAGACTACACAACAATTTAGGCTTAGTGAGAGCGTATTAAGAGACAATCAAACACAGGTTTTACAAAACTCATTATGGCCACTTTGATCTGATTTGAGGCAGGGATTCTGAAGATTGTTTTGACATATATTTGGCATATAGTGTGAAGAGTAGGATAAGCTGTGTGGGGGCCCTTCCCCAGGCCTCCAAGGGGAGGAGCTCAGTGAAACCTTATAGCTGTTAGTTTCCTCAGGCTAGGGGTTGATAAAGTAAATATTTATTTATTAATTTAAATTAATTGAATTATTACTTTGAGTAGTTTATTCAAGATGATGGATGAAAACAAACTAGTGACAAAATTATTAGGTGTAAACAAAACTAATTTAACAAAATCAATCAATTTGAGATCTGACCAACTGATAGTGATATTTCCCGAAGGGTTATCCAAGACGGCATTTTTTGACAGGTCATTGCGTGTGAAGGATGCCGCGTGTAAATATCTCCGTCCGGACGTTACTCTAAAGTTAGTGCATCTTACCCCGAGATAGTGCCCCATCGAGGCTACATGCATTGGGTCTTTCACACGACCAGGCCAGTGTTAGTGTCAAATAAGAGGGCCCTCCTCCAACCCTCTTCCCTTCCCGTAGCCGATACTCAATCTCAGGGCTCATACGTCGCCTTTAGGTTCAGGGACGAGGCCATTGAGCAGGGACTGCCTCGTATTTTGCAAATATTAAAGAAATATTCTTACAGATGATTTGAGTTTTAGGCTACGTAGGGGCCCATGGTGGCAATGGGACACCGGACAGAGAATCTAGCCAAATTGACTCCCTAAGGGCTACTTGCCTGCAAGCATAGTCCATTTGATCTGTGAGTGCTGCAGTGGCAGATTAACGTTCTCAATTACGCATCTGGGATCGGCCCATTTGTAAAGTTGTGCCTGTCAGAAATGAAAGAAGCAACCACCCTTCACAATAGCAAGAGATGAATAATTAACACAGGGACACAGGATGAAAACTGTGAAAGTATATTTTTCATTTCATGGGGACGTTAAGAGGACGTGCATGCAGGTAAAAAGGTGTTAGTTCAGTGGTTGGAAGGGTGTTAAGTTTGCTTTAAGTGTGATTGTGGATCCTGTTAAACTTTAGAGTCAGTACTCAGAGTTGTTGTTATCACATTTCACCATCTCAAAACAGTTACGATTGTATTTGTTATTTTGCCCCAAGCACGTTGACTATTTGTTTCACAAGGAACATGCCGTAAAACAAAACACATTTTGAATTAGGTTTTAAAGAAAAAGAAAGTACGGGAAGTTTATTATTGCAAAATAAACCCTGACAGGGAGAGTTAATGAGAGGATGAGAAGGAGAAAATCGCAAAACCTGGCTTCACCTCATTTACACCTGGTATTAAAGTGCTATTTAACTCTGAATCTGAAGTGCGATCGGGCCTGCCAGACCTCCAGAGGTGGTCTGGCTCGCACAGTGATCAGATCCCAGCCAGAGTCTGCCAGGTGTCATTTAATGCGGTTCATACAATGTGTTTCTTACATTTGTAACAAAGTATGTTCTCATTCTCAAGGTTGTTCTTTTTTTTTTTTGTTTAATCCACTCAGACCTTACATTTCTTATCCATACTGAAGGAGCCACAGCTGCAAACACTGTTACTGCCCATTGTTTCTGTTGCCTCCTGCAAAGAGTCAGAAACTCTGAGCCTTTCTGCCTCTTTGAAAAGAAACTACAGGCTGTAGAGTATCATGTATATGGACCCCCCCAGGTTTCCCAGGTAGCCAGCAGAATCAGGTTGATTGCAGCTGAGGGTCAGCATACTCTGCCAAGTATTGGTAATCCAATGTGAGCCTGCTCTGGCCATCATCTGGCTGCCATATATCACTGAGCTATGGGGTCGATGGTGTGTTATTAATGACACAATGTGATCTCATCCCCACTCTACATATTTTGACACTGGGCAGAAGCCCCTGGCGTCAATATGATGTATCTGACTATGGATGTCACAAGAATCCAACCCGGTCTCACTCGAAGCCGTCAAATACCGGTGCTTGGTCGGTGACTTTGCCGTTCTTTCACATCAGCATGATATTTCATCAGGGGAAACAACGTAAGTAAAGGGGTCTGAAAGTCCCTGTTGCGCGCTTGGTGGATGGGTCCACCAACCACCCACTTTCACCTGGGAGGCAGATGTTCACTTCTCGTATGAACGTAAAGCTATACATATATATATATGTGTGTGTGAAAGATGTCGGAGTGAGAATGTATTGAAGAACCAGAACAAGTCAAGTCAATGCCAAAAAATCAATGCAGTTCTTCTGGACCTGACAGGGCATCATACATGCCTACAAGTGTTTTAGTTTGCCGTTAAATGCCAAAGGAAGAAGAACGCCAACCAGGTGCAGCTGCAGTGACAGCTCCGCCTTGCCTCATCAAAAACGAAAGCATTTCTTCCTGAGGCCTGCATATTTTGTTAATTCTTTTTAATGAAGTGCAACATATTTACACTATGCTAATGCCAAGTCCTAAGTCAGGGCTAACAAGTCCAAATGCCAGCAGCTTGACGAGACGTTGAGTGTCTATTCTGTATTCTTTTTTTTCTTTTCTTTTTTTGGTCACCGAGAGTTGGAAAATGTTCACCTCATAAATGCAGTGCCCCATAGCCCCACCTCCTCTCACTCACTCACAGTGCTGTCTTCTCATCACTTGTCTCATTTATGGTATAAAGCCTTTCTATATCTATATCTTACTACATTGGTAACATTACTTTTTAAACAGAAAACATGTTTTGTATTGTGATATTTACTGGAAATGACAATACAGTCAACAGCAAGAAGCCTAGCTTGTTATCAGCGACAGTCATTTAGCTCCCCAGAAACTTTTAGCTTTCCTGGTGATCTCCCTCCAGCCAGCTGCATCCATATTTAGGTTTCTGTAGTGAAATAAGAGGGTATCGTGTAGATAATTCCTCGTTTCATCTTCACTAATCAACTGTTCCTTGTCCATTGCAGAGTTTTAAAATGAGGGACAGATATAAATAGAAGCAGGGTGTCCAACAAAAGTTCAGCTCAACACAGCGCTGGTTGCTCGCTGACAGTTAGGAGACCTCTTTCATCAGCCTGAAATCCAAAATGTTGCCATACTGGCGCAGTTGTACTTATCTTGAGACTTACTTTGCCTTGTCTCCTCTCTACACCCCCCAAAAAATGTCAACTTTCAAGTAAACAAACAAGGTGCACCACTTGCCCCCCTCTCATATCTACTGGAATTTAACCTCCTTAATGTTGCCGATGCTCAGGTCATGGCCTGCCAGACACTTGTGGCCCTATTAGTCCATTTATAAACAAACAGTATTATGTTCATCACTTTGACATATTGCTTAATGCAAAACATGATGGATTTGGCGCCATGGCCCTGTTGGCACAGGCTGCTGATGTGGGCTACTTTTAAATTTGCCAGAACATGCCATGTTGAGGTTCAGCAGGTTTGCATAAAATAAAACCAGTCTAAGTTTGTACAGTGGACCGAACTGCAAAACCGGAAATTGACCCAACTCTAGACAACACCACTGCCTTGTATAGCACTCATTAATCTATCCAAGTAATATACAAGTCAGAATTAAGTACATTTTAGTTATCCCAAAATCACAAATCACATTTAGCCTCAGGGGGCTTTACAGTCCGTACAGCATTCAACACCCTCTGTCCTTGGACCATTTACTAACCCATCCTATTTGACTGGACTAAGTCTGGAGTCTGTTTGGCCACCTCCATGATGTGTAAAGATTGTTGAACAGATTATTTCAATTTTGCTGGTGGCTTATGAAGCTGCAGGCTGAATCAATTTTGTGGATTGTCGGTATCATCATCATTATTCTCGTTTTGGGCTTTATTTGGGAGTGGTGTGAAGATAAAATGTAGCTGTGGTCATGCAAACACAAAGTCACTGGGATTTAACGCTGTGACGCAATGCAGTATTTTTGGTTTTCCTGCTCCTTCCGTTGCACTGGTTGCCACGGAAATAAAGCCCCTTATTACATCCATGTCATCAGTGCACTTTTCATTAGGAGTGAGATGACCAGATAGCTGTGCCTACTGTTTATACAACCTGGGTGTGCGTCAGTGTGTGTGTGCATCTCTATGCATGTGTCTCATGATTGACTGGATCCTTCTGTGTGTCTCTCTCTGCAGCTCTGCCTCTCCTTCCTCTGCTGTGAATTCCAAATGACATTCCTCTCACATATTTAGACATGATGAGTCTAACTTGACACACTTGGATCTCAGACCTTTCTTTAATAATTATATTGCTGATTCACATCATTAATATGAATTAATAACTGGGGCCTAATAGCTGGCATCTTGTTGCAACAGCTTCCTTGTTTTTCTTGGGTTGGTTTTTTGTACATTTTTACAGATGTGTAACATGAGCTGATTTGCACAAGTACTGCACGCAGTACAATACAATCCACTTCTTGTATTTGGAGTACCACGGTTGCCGACACTCATGACAAGCTCCTGGAGTAATGGCATGGAGCTGGCGTTCCTTCAGCGCATACACCAAAGGAGATATAAAGACACGACCACTGTAACAGAGGAGCCAGTGTAAAGGTCACACAGAGGACCAAAAGGGATTGGACATTTAAACCCTTTTTCCCCATCGATCATTATGGGGAACGTGAGGTCACTCACCAATGGGTCGGATGAACTCAAAGCTTTGGTAAATATCCAGCGTGCAAACAGGGTGTGCAGGGTACAGGGTAGATGGAAACATACCGACAGTCCTCTTGAACTAGCCAGCTTCTCACACGTATGAGCGGACCGGGGGACACAGAGCCATAAGAACAGGGATAGAGGTCTCGAAGCTGTGTAATCCCAAACATATTGCTGTGAAGGAGTGTTTTTTGTACTCCTGGTACCCTTTCTAAGTTTAATACAGTACCTTCTACCTAATCGATATTCAGTGCGATCTTCGATACCATGGGAAAAAATTGACATAGAGGTCATACAATTTAAGATTTTTATTAAAAAATATAAATATAACAAGGTTCTAACATGACAACAATGACTTTTCTTGTCTTGGTTAGTAGCAGAATGACTATAGTAAACATTAACAACACGAGTCAGCAAGAAAGCGCAGCTGGTACTGCTGTATCAATATGTTCAAAATCAATCCTGATAAATTGTATTTTTGACAACACTGTCACAGGAATTCTTGCATGTCATCTCTGTCATCATTTACATACCGCTATCTGCTGGGGTTGTGAGCATGAGTGACGTCATCTACTGAGTCATCGCTGGACACTAACTGTAGCTACCTACACCCCAAATGATGAGCATCCTAGCACCCTAATAATGACTGGTGGGAATTTTTGATTATGTCTCCCTCTCTCCTGTCCTAACTAACTTTTAATAATATGTGGGCTGTGCAATGAGAGAGTGTAAAATCCTGGATCTCTTATATGTCAACATGACGGGGGCATATTGCTCTTCTTCTCTCCCCCACCTTGGAGAATAAGACTACAACCTGATTCACCTTTTGGCCACCTACAAGCCACTGGTGTAACAGGTGGCAAACAGAGGGACTGTAAAGGTTTGGTCTAACAACACAAAGGACGCCCTCCAGGAGTGTTTCCATGTCATAGACTGGGAACTGCTCCAGGACAACTACGGTGATGACAATGAAGGTCTCTTTTATTGCATAACCATTGACATCATTGTCCAATCCACAAAGGTTTAAGGCCTCCCAAACGAAAAACCCTGGGTTAGTAAGGAGAAAAAAAAGTTTTCCTAACAGGAAGAAGAGGGCTTTCATGGTGAGGGATCGCAAGGAACTCAGGGCTGTCCAAAAGGATTTAAAGAAGAAACTGAGAGAGGCCAAGAACAAGTACAGGGAGAACATTGAGGCCCAAAAAGGACAGCACAGTACAAAGGAGGTGTGGAATGGGATAAAACATAGTACATGGGGACCTACATTTGCTAGTGAGCTGAACCTATTCATCAATAGGTTTGACACAACCCAGCCCTGTGTGCTCAGATAGTGTGCCTAGGTCCCCACCCATCATCTATGCCCCTAGTTGCACATCTACTGGAGACTCTGCTCTCCTCCCCATCAAGTCCATGGCTACCTCCCCGTCTCTCAGTACATCTGTACCTTCAGAGGACAGCCCCTCCTCACCCTCAAGTTCTTTCCTACCAAACACAAACATGTCAGTGGACAGCATTTCATCACAACCCCCAACCCCTCCTTATCTGTTTAAAATATGCATGTGTGTGCAGAGTGTATCGGCAGCAGTACACGATTTTGGAATCAGAAGAATTTTGGTTTCCGTTTTTAGTCCGTGTAGTACTGACCTGCAGGTGGGGAGCAAAAGAGGCAGAACACATTGGCTATTATCTAATGACAGTTTAGCTTTTTATTAGTTTTTTTTCTCTAAAATTCCTCTGTTGATATGTAGACATCTTCTAAAAGAGATAAGCTGAAATGTTATCTGGACCTGTCCCAAGTTGTTCATTGAACTATAAACAATGAGCAACAGACGGAAGAGAAGGTCTTGGCCCAGATACCCGCTGGGTACATCAAGTCTCCCAAAATATTGTCTGTTTCCCCCAGAGGGTTTATAATCATCACACGATAGCGGATGGGTTCCAAGATGGCCCCCTCCATGACATGTCCACAACTGCTGGACTCACATCTGTCCCGGGGTTCTCAAAACATGAGCTGAGCAGATTGGAGGAGACTTCCAGCAACTCTTCAGTCTTTCCTTAAGACTGATAAAGGTGCCCAGTCTATGAAAACTTCCTGCATTGTTCCAGTGCTAAAGATCATTAAGAGAGACCTTAAGCACCTGAAGACAGCTTAATGCTTTCAGAGACCCACTGCAGTTTGCATACTAACTCAACATTGGAATACAGGATGCCCTCATCTTTCTGACGCACAGGGATCTCTCACACCTTGGGTGTGAAGGGACATGCTGTAAGAGTCATGTTCTTTAAATTCTCCAATGCTTTCAACACCATCCAGCCTTACCCTGTAAAGGATGAGCTTCTGCTGATGCAACTGCACCTCTACACTGCATCCTGGATTATGGACTAACTCACTGGGTCAATATGTCAAAGTGGTTAGCTGTACTTCTGAGGCTGTGATTAACAACGCCAGCGCACTTCAAGTAACTGTTCGGACACAATTCCTCTTCACAGTCATTTCTCTGTGGTTCCGGCCGCCTCCAAAAGTTTTCTGATGACTCATCCATTGTTGGATGTGTCAACAATGACAATGAGGAGGAGAACAGAGGACTGACAGAGAGCTTTGTCACACAGTGCGACAGCAATCACTTGAGGCTCAACATTAGCAAGACCAAAGAGCTGGTGGTAGACAACTGGAAGAAAAGGAGGCCGCGGCCCCAGGTATCATCTAGGGAGAGGGACTGGAGAGGTTGGACTCATACAGGTACTTTGGTGTACAAATCAATAAAAAAAACTGCACTGGTCTCACAACACAACATGACAAGCACATCAGGAAGGTGGAGTCCTTCAGTGTGTGCAACATGCACCTGAAGGCCTTTCAGCCATCCTACACCACCCATCTCATCCTCTCCAAGACGAGCTGTGGCAGATGGACAGCTCATTCAGTCACAGGATCATCCCACCCAGGTAAAAAACAGAGTTTCAGGAGCTCATTTTGTACCTGCTGTTATCAGACTGCACAACAGCAGTGTCAACCACAGACTGTAACACTGCACAACACCGAAGTGCCTGTTCGCAACGGGCGTCTGCTTTGCCTCCGGTATTGCTGCTTGCAACTTTCTCGAGAACTGCTCATCCAAGCAACTTCACACTTGATGTAAGGTCACCCATTGGTTTGTGGACTCCTGTTGTGAAGCCTCGACTTCTGCATTTTGTGTCCACCATCTTAGTTTTTTGGAGCCAGAAGTGACCATATTTGAGCAAGAGGGTGGAGCTGTTGTGGAGCAAGGGTCAGATCTGACTGAGAAGCCGAGGACACTATCAGCAGACTGCCTGTCACTCAAAGCAGCCTGCCCTTAATGCACAACTCTAAGCCTTAATAAGATGTAAACGGATAAGTGATATAAAAATTACCCCCTGTACAGCTGTCATGAAGGGGCAAATTAGCCAAAAATACAAAAACTGTTTTTTGTCCCAGGCTGTAAACATGTTTATTTCTGCTGTAAAGTTGGGCATTTTAACATGGGTGTGTATAGGGATTGATTGGCTTCATGAGCCAGCCTCAATTGTTCATTCAAAGAACTGAAGTTTTTGGCAGTTGCGTGTCGGCTTCATTTTTTATCTCTGGAGGCTGCTGCTTGGTTCTGAGCAATATACCTGCCATGACCTAGTTCTATTCCTGAGCAGCACTAGAGCATACATGTTATTTGTTAGTCGCTCGTAACAAAAGCATTCGTTCCAAAAGAAATGTTTGAGTTTGCTACAAGGTTAACATCTCTGATCTCTGTCTTCATCCATTCTTGAATATGCTGCAGCGAACAACGGAGTGAGCTCAACCTAGCATGCCTGTTTAAAACAGGTTTTTCCCTGCAACTGGCGCAAAAAATAGAAAATAATAATAATAATATTAATAATAATAAAAATGATGATGTGTATGCTCAATGTGGAAGTTTGTTTGACTTATTGGGTAAGTCAAAGAGTAAGATCCAGACCTGCTCTATATGAGAAGTGTCCTGAGATAACCTTTGTTACAATTTGGTGCTATATAAATAAAACTGAGATGAATTTAACTGATTGGAATTAAGAGGTTATAGGGGTCCCCCCTCAATACCCTGCATGGTGTGTAAAATGCATTACTAATAAATATGTCCTGTAGGTCTCAAGGGCTCACACTCGACACTGCACTGCCTTGGATCCTCAGCAATACGCTGCCTAGTGTGAAGTCGATCGGATAAACAGTTGTAGAGAAAATCGAAGATTAGACAGACAGACAGACAGACAGAGGCTCCTTCCATTTTAGTTAGATGTGCCTCTTACTGTTTATTTCTGTTTCTCTCTATACTCATCTGTATTTGTTTCTGTCCTTGTGCTTCTGCAATGACAGAATTTCCCTGCTGGGGATCAATGAAGGAGTATCTTATCTTATCTTGTTGACATGCTGTGTGCAGGCAGGAGGCAATGGAGCAAAGCAAGCTAATGCTGAGCAGAGAGAGAGACAGAGAGCGTGAGAGAAGGAGGGAGAGAAAGAAACAGAGCGGGAGGGAGAGGAAGAGAGAGAGAGAGAGAGAGAGAGAGAGAGAGAGAGAGAGAGAGAGAGAGAGAGAGAGAGAGAGGCTACGCAGCGGCAGGACTCAGCTGTGTATTTGCAGTTTCATCCACCCAAAGTTCAGATGAGGACAGCCTCGTACACTGGCTGCCTCGAGATTAGCCACACTTTTTTGGAAGGCAGCAGACAGGAGAGAAGGAGTGAATTTAAACCATACAAAATGCAACCCATTTTTTAATATGAAACAAATTTAGCTGATTTTATGTGATGATACACAAGGCAAAAAAAAATTAACCTTTTCAGACTATTTCTTCCTGTCACATTTTCAAGGTTTTCAGTGAATATGTGGGCACCATAGGGGACCTTTAGAGCTCATCAAGCATTAGGGAAGGATGACATATGGAGTTACACATCAGAGCAGAACAGAGGGCTAAAGAAGGAAAAACATTCATCTGAGACGGTGAGGCTTCTCCGTGGTAATTCTGTTGACACATAAATGGCTAAAAGGCTATAGGCCTGGGGAGAGGATGGCCTGAACATAATGAGAAGCATGTAAGTAAGCATAATGAGAAGCAGAACGTATGCAAAGGGCTCCTACGTGCTCCGCATGTGTGAGGGCCAGCATATTTGTTAACTGGCTTATATTAGACCTTGCTCTCTCTCTGCAGATTGTCTCCAGTCATATTTTGTTTCACATGATTCTTAAAAAGCCTGAATCATTTTAATGAATGTTGTCCCAAATGTTGACGCTTGATGCATATTGACAGACAAGATTGCCTTTTTGTGTTCCAGCCTATATGTTCTCCATTATGTCTCTTGCATTTTCTGTGAACTACCCTCTGAGGTTTCCAGAAACTATGCAGTGAGGCCCTCTTTCTACAGCCTACAGTATGGACCCATCCAAGAATCTGGGGGCCGTTAACCTAAAACAGCTTTCCCTTGCCAAAAAAAGAACTGTTGAATGTCAGCCCAACAGCTTGCCCTTGAAATAACCAGTAAAGAGCCTGAGTGAATGAGAGCCCATGGTTGATTTCCACATTAGCCTTTCACCCAAAAAATTCTCAGGTTTTCATTTTGTGCTGGGAATTTAGAAAACAACAGCACTGCCAAATGTACGCGGCTGAAATTACGTGCGTGAATATGTATTTAAACCCTTCTAATGGGAGTTAGATGCTGTCAAATGAGAGGAAGAACAAATAAAGAAGTATGCAAATTCATTTGCAACAGCCAGCGTGAGCCAAGAATACTGACCTACTTGATAGAAAAGTTTACAGAGACAATAGCAATCATCTGGTACTTTAAAAAGCTGAATAGGCAGCTTTCTTTCATGACTTCAGTTCACTTGTCTGACATAGGTCTCTTTCATCTGCTTGCGAATGACTTACAGTAAATTTCACAAAAAGCTAAGTCATGAGTAATTGTTTTTACTGTTAGGAGAAGATTGGCCGGAGGCGATGAGGTTTTCTTGAAAAGGGGACATTCTTTGGTGATTTGCTATTGCATCAGCCATGTCTCAACTTACACTGTGGAGGAAGTGATGCATTTCCAGTAGAGGCTTGGGATTTGCTAGATACTTTTACTGGAAGGATCAAAGAACGGTTGACAACACAGTGACTCACTCAAATTCAGTTGAAATAACACTGGTTCTGGTATAATGCACCGGTTGTTTCACAACGAAGTCTGCTCCAACAAAAGTTTGCTTCGGTAAACCTTATTTATTTCCTTTGCCATGGAGGAACTGAAATTACATCGATTCTTTTAAATTTCCATGGTATGTGGCCATGTGAGAACTGATTCAGCTCATACCACTGAAAGCCTTTAAAAATGTGACCATTGCAACCTTTGGCACAAAAGATGTGAGCCTTATTCTTTTTTTGCCAAGATCCATCTCAGCTGAACATTATCCATGAAATTGACATTTCTTTTCTGTAAAACAGATCATTACATTAGTTATGTAACTGACAACTGAGATCTGTTCAGTTGGAAAAAAAAGGAGCAGGAGGGTAAATCAAATTATTTCATTTTGCTTTTGAGTATTACATTGTTGATATTAGACTTTTTATCAATAGTACATTATTCTCCAACTTTGAAGTAGCTTTACATGCCAGAAGACTGTATCTAAACAATCTAAAGTGCAGGGTACAAGGGCATTTAGGGCATATCCAACTCTACTTTAGCTTGTTAAATGGCACATAATCCAAGTGCAAAGTAATGCACACGGAGCAAGGGGGTTGTATTTAGTCCCTTAATTAATCATAGGTGTGATTTGGGCGTAACATGAATACAATTAAGTGTCATCTCCCATTCCCGTTTAAAGCAGGGTGTGCCTGCGACTGGCGCATTGCTATTTATGTGGCAGATTCTGCAAATTGGAGAAGCGGGTAGTTTTTGCTGAGAGTAAGAGCAGTAATGTTACTGTAGCAAATACTGTGGGACATTTAAGCAGCAAACTAATAACTGTAGTTTTAAACTTGATGGAGGAGACAGAACTAAACTTTTAGCTCCTGAATTCCTGCATAACTGTGCACAGCGTCTCTCTTAATGGGGAGTCGGATAGCAGATGTGCAGCTCTGCTCTGCTCTCTGCTACGTTCACATTTTAGAGAATGTAATTAATATTTTTCTCATTAATGATGAGTAATTTCACCCACCTACAACCCTGTGTGTGTGTGTGTAACAAGCAGAGTGTACCTGACTGTGTAGGCTATCTCACTATTTAAAGGATATAGGCTAGGCTATCAAAATAATGAGCCCTTTAAATAGCAGTGACCAACAGCACTACTCTGACTTTACCCAACAGCGCAATCACTTTCTGCTGCCTCAAAATAGCAACACACTAACAACACACCTGACCACACCTCATTTTAAGACCTACACGTCCATGGGCCCTCGAATGGGAGCAAGTAAATGTGCTTCTTACAAAACCAGGGCAGTGGCCGTGAAAACGACAATTCCATCGGTCTGAAACTGGTAGTCATCGTTGTGCTGTGTGCTGCTGTGCACTGCGTGTCAGGAAGGGCCCCGAGTGTCCAGGCTGTGTTTAATCTTTGGGTTGGGATTAATGTTATTAGAAGAGTCACGTCTGTATCGGGGTCAGGGTAAAGTCCGGTTAAGATTACATAATCTGCAAAGATGCACTTAATACTAAAGTGACATCCTGATGAGCATCTGACAGTCAAGAGACGTGACTGCTTCAGCCCTGTTTCAGCCTTCTTACACCGGCTTTACAGACAATATCTTATTGATTACATTTAAGGCTCTAAGTGGCCTTGCTCCTTGCCACAGTTGGGACCTGTTATGAGCTTGTATGCAGCTTGTGATCCTTGGCGGTGGTTCATCCTACCTCATGTCTTCATTTCTATCATTGTCTCTCTTATATATTGAAATTTGCTTTACCATTTCTTCTGGTCCAGTCAATGTCACTTGTTATCAGTAAGTTCTTGAATATTTCTATTGTTGATTTTTCTTTGTGACCTGGGTTTTTAGAAGTGTGCTACAAAGAAAGGTTATCATGGTCATTACAGTTACCTGTGAAGCTCAGCACTGTTCATAGAACTGCAAGTGATTATTTCTGGTTCAGTGTTGCACCTGTTACTCCTCCTCCTCTAATGGCCAATAGCTGACAGAATTAATAAAGTAATCATGTTAAAAATTCCCTCCTGCATGTTGTACAGTAATTTGTTAATTTACCTCGTTAAAAAATCTTAAATTTACATCTGCTCCTTCTCCCTCTTTTAAAAACCCATAAATATGCAAATAGTTTTCATTTCTCAGAGTTTAACTACTGGACAATATCTGCTACAATTCTCTGTATACGTGCACTGGAGGCTTCAAGTTTCCACAATCAGCACACAGATTTCAAGAGACCGCAAAGCAACGTTTTGTTCTCAGCAGATGGATGTAACAACAGCCTGCTAGTATCAAACTCTGAACATATGTCTGCCTGCAGAATGAAGGTCAAACAATTGAACAAAGCCAAACACGTCTTTGAGTGGAGGAGGACTTAGAGTATGTGAGTTAATGCCAGGATCCGTGAAGTGCTTCAAATCTGAGACAAGTGTTGTTCCAGCGTTGGCCTGTTGATGTCCCACCTTCCCCAATTTTACTGTTTGCACATCAGCTGTGTTGTGACTCACCTGTTGGTCATGTTAAGATAGATTACTAATTGGCAAACAGATCTTTTTTAAAAATATGTATTTGTTAATGACAATTATATTATGTGAAATGTGGTGGAGGCTAAGTCAATGTATAACTGGGCACCTCCTTAGATCAGACCAGTCAAACAGCATGATGGTTTTCCCCATTTACCACCAGTCAAACTCAAGCCTATTGATGACCGGTTAAGTAGGTGATCTACAGTGTTAAGCAATGCTAGGCTTCAAGCTTGCTCCTTAACACTGATTTTACTCACTCTTACTTACTCACTCACATATTTATCACAGCTGAGTGAGGTGAGAACAGGATGTTTACAGGATGAAATTGAGGTTAACTGCTTCAATTGCCTGCAAGTCATAAGAGAGAAATGTGGAGATTTAAAAAAGGAAAAAAGACAATAAGACGCACAAATTATTTTTCACGTGCACCCACAAAAATAAATCCTGTGTGGCCTGTCTCCATCAATTAATCCAGCCCCAGCCCAGTAGCCCACGCAGAATCGGGGAGTGGTCTAGTAATCATATCCAAACTCCCGGCCCATATCTTACCAAGTTAAGGAGCTGGGAGCTGAAAAAATCTACCATAAATGCTGCGGTCCATGTGCTCACTGGGACCTAGGTTCAAAGCAAGGGCTTAATGTAATTCTCTAGCACAACAGGATTTGTATTAGTCCCAAAAGGGTCAGTAGGGTTAAGAGCCGCTAAGTAGTAGTGTTTAAATCCTTCCTAAGCTCAGCCACCACAATGTAGGGCCCCCCACACTCCTCTGGACTCATTTCACCTCAGGGTGTAGTTTGGACGACTGGAAAGGCAAAGGGGAAGGTTATGGTAGAGGCACACACGAGCCACTATCTGCTTTAGGGTACTCTTTGTGCTGAATCAAATACTTATTATGGGGCATGTCTAATAAGTGTGGTTGGTTTGGTGTTGGTGCTTTGGTTTTGACTTGATTGTTTAGCCAAGCTTGTTTACTACCATTCTATCTTAGGAGTCATTTTGGGTTACGCAGACTCCTGGGGCTTAACTGTATCATTGCCTAATGTGATTTTTCTATCCGCAGTGTAACTGTGTGTTATTGATGACTCCTGAAGGACTCCTTCTGTCACCATTCTTCCTGATCTTATTTGCCTTGAAAAAGGATGAAAACTTTTCATAACAGTTTTTGTGGAGAGCTTGTCTTATTAGTTTTACTGTGGTAAAGCACAGCTGCACGTTGTCTAACAGGTAAACATTAGACAAATAAACACACAAACAACTCCTCATCAAAGAATTACAATAAATCATTTAGAACATGTTAAACAAGCATTCACTTTGTTGCTCAAAATAAGAACCTGGTGCTACATTGCACAGCTGATGTGTGTAATTAAGGACAGATTTAGTCAAGATGCAGATTTCATTAGAGGCTGGCATCAGCCATGACAGGCACAAGCACTGAGGTAAGTAGGATGGTGGCCTGGTTACGGATCTGCACCTTCAGGTCAGAGGACAAGGCATCACAGTGCATTAGTTGGAATCACACGACATAGTGGCCTTTTAATATCATCACAACTGCAGGAGATAAAATGAATGGTAAAGCTTTATAAGTACTTACTATCTTAACTTGATTATATGGAGTAATGTTCAGACCAGCAGGGATTATTCTATGATCCACAATGTTTCGTTCATATTTTTACAGAGCTTTACAAAGCTCTAACCATGGCAATGACGCTCGTTTTGTCGCTTGGTCTGGCAATTTGGTCCAAATTGAAATAACTGCTATCGGATGGCTTACTGTAAAATCCGGACATTAATCATTAAGACATTAATGATTGCCAAAAGATGAATCCTAAGTTGGTGATGCCCTGAGCTTTCAACCAGCAGAACAGTACAGGAAACCTCTAATAATGACAACTAAAAGCCAAAGTCCAGTAAACCTTGCTAGTATAGCACCTGGGTCTTCAACAGGGGGTCCGTGAGCCCTGGGGTTTTTTCAAAGTTACTGCAGGGGGGCTGCAAAAGTTAAAATATATCTGAAATTATACATTCATAACATGAATCCAACATAAAAGCAAAGATAAATCGGACTATTCATAAAAACCCTATTTAGTTTACAATACATAACATCGATGCTAGGCTAACAGTTACACCATAAATCCTTGTGCAATCATGTGAGCTAGCGAACAAAAAATCACTGTGCGACACCTTTCCATAATGACAGGGTGAACGAGTTCGCCAACAGATATGTACTATTGAAACATATTGGCCAATCAGCTGTATTACTATTCCAAGTGTACGGACATTCTCGTGAGCCACAATGGACCATTTTGGTCCATACTTTTTTTTACGTTTCGAGCAAGAGACTCTAATACTCTATCCGCCTCAGATACCACCGACAAAATTGCAAGGAGGGAGACGACTGCAAATGCAAGACCTGAAAATATTCTTAAGTTATCTCACGTGCAACTTAATTTTACACAATATATGTAGGGGTCTCTGCTTCATCTCTTTTTCAGCTAAGGGGTCCTTGGAGTGAAAAACGTTAAAGACCCATGACAAAGCATATTAAGGTGATGAGCTGAGCAACTCCAAGCTCTAACAAAGATTTAAATACCAAAAGTGACCATCACTGACCACTGGTTCATTCAAATAGAGTCTTCTCATGACAGGCATGATCCCACTTCTAAGACATTTCAGCTGAGGCTGACCAAGTACAACTTCTGCTGATGAAAGCAACTGTGACAGAGCTGAGCCTGAGCATGATCTTGATACATTTTCATATGACATGAACTGAGATCATGTAGTTTTAATGTATATAATCAGCCATAATTTTATCTTAAATGTTATATTTATTAAATGATACATACATGTTCGATTAAGTGTCCCTTTACAGACAGGAGCACACTGGTTCATTCCACAGAACCTCTCAGAATCCTCGTCTAAACTGCATCCCCTATGGAGGTGATTGTTTACCCAGTGCAGGTTTACCTTGGATGAACCAGAAGTATTTGGCTGCGGGTAGACGTGGGCGAGCGCGCGACGGAGAGAGAGAGAGCGACAGAGAGAGAGAGAGAGAGAGACAGACAGACAGAGACTGATGCAGAGTGTGAGAGATTCAGAGACAGAGAGACAAAGAGAGTGAGTAAGAAACAGAGGGAGAGACGTAGCGAGAGATGAAGACAGACAGACAGACAGACAGAGGAGCAATGTGAGCAGGCTGAGCAGCTAGAGGTTGATTTATAATTACACTGAATGTCTGTTCAATACCCCTGCTGTTCTGGTGATGGCTCCATTGCATAGAGAGGCTGCTTCGCCGCTGTGAACTTAATTTGAATTCTGAAGCACCACTCATCTTCCAACATTTACAGATAACCTTGTATGTCTGAGATAATGAAGACTTGGAGTACGAGTTTCACCATACCATATCTTGGCCATGAGTAACATTCACTTATCAAATCGACAGCTTGTCCATTGGGACTTAAACTGCTTATCAGACATATATTTATAACCACTGATTAAAATATAAAAAGGCTTAAATAAATCAGAATTTTGAACTACACCAATAACATTATTGTCGGTGAAACTAAAAAATAAATTTGTATGTTTTTAGTCAGTACAGTATTCTGTATGTGTGGGATGAAAAAACATGTGAAATCTGCTATTGCGAAATGTTTGTCATACCTGTTTAAATGCTGTCTTACTAATATACTCGTCTGTACGTTACTTGGTTGGTGAAAGACATTTTCAAATTTCACATTTTCAACAAGTTAAACTAGAAAAGTGGACTCAGTAGATCTCCTGCCCGAGCTGACTGCGGTCATGTCATTTATAACTAGTTTTTTAGCTTTTTCTGGAGGCTACAGCACACAAAGTAGGAAATATCAACAGTAAACATAATTGAAATAGACAAAAAATTAACTACATAATCTACTTACTTACAGTAGAAGCACAAATATCAAAAAATGACCAAATCAACAAAATTTACAAGTCTACAAAAATTGGGAAGGCAAAACGCTCTGATTTTGAAAAGCTCCCAGTGTGGTATGACTCCTGAGACGGACAGAACAAACCTTGTTGCAGCTGCACATGGTGGCATAGTCCCTGCGGGCCCCCTTACAGTCAAAATGGCAGAGAAAACAGTTGAGTATTATTGCACCTAACTTTAGTAAGTCATAAGATATTGGGTATGAAATTAATCTGCAGGGACTGTAAAATGGTCAATAAAACAACAACAACAATTGTGAATCACTGCAACCACAAGAGGCGCTTGAGCATAAAGTCATAGTTGTAGACACAAAATGTTAGGCTGATGGTTCCAGTAGTATGTGGGATTAACTGCAGACAGACAGATACACACACTCACACACCGACACAACCAAATTCACGATCCCCCTCCAGGCTTATGCCAACTTCGCTGAAAGTTATAAATCTGAGTTAATCCTGTAGTATTAGCACATTCCTTATTCCAGGACATGTTAACTTTAAAGTAGGGCTGTCAACATTTTTTGTTAATTTTGATTAATTACTCACAGAGGAAATTAACACATTAAAAAAAATTCTTGCTTATTAATCGCGTTCTGTGGTGCCCTTTGACCCGGTGCATCATTGAAGGTCACAGGCGTTTCTCAATACCAAGTACGCCAAGTTCGGACTTACGCACTTGGTAGTTCGGACTTGGCAAGTTCGACTCGGGAGTACAAACTCCCAAGGACGGCTGCCATTGCCACTGGTCTGTGAGAAATGCATTCTGGGATACCTGGCTGTCAAAAGTCACCTCCCGATGCATCCCCGATGGAACGGGCAGAGGAAGTTCACATCGGGGCATTTGGACTGTACTTGGCTGGATGTGGACTTTGAATTGGAACAGTACTTGGGCTGCGACTGATGATGTTACACAAGTCCGCAAGTACAGGCAAGAATGCAGATTGAGAAACGCCGAGTGTCTTTGTCACAAGACGGAGACAGACAAGACGACGCTGCTTGGCCCCGTGAATGGAACATTTACATTTAAACAGGGTTCCTACACATTTGGAATTTCAAAATTCCATACTTTTCCATACCCTAATTTCCACACTTCTCAGCGGTTTTTTTTTTTTTTTTTTTTTTCTTTTCAGAAAATATGCGACATCTGAGTAAATATATCAGTGTATCATATTTCACATCATATTTAATTATTCTTAATAGGCGATTGTAGTAGTAGTAGTAGTAGCACCATAATGGCATGCAAATAAAAACTCAGGTAAGTTCAATGTCTGGGCTGAGGCAAAAAGGTTGGGACTCTGGGTACAAGTGATGCAATAACGAGACGTCTGTGTTTTTTCCTTTCATGTGGCTCAGAATCGCCTTCTCCCCCATGTTGGCAATGTCAAACGATTTCACACAAAGTTTGCATCTAGCTCTGTGTGTGAATTGGGAATCCTTGGCCAACCAGTATTTATGAATTTTTTTTTTTTTTAAGATATTATTTTGGGCATTTTTGCCTTTAATGGACAGGACAGGTAAGCGTGAGGGGGGAGAGAGAGAGGGAGGATGACAAGCAGCACTAAGCCACCGACGCCCCAGAATTGATTTTTTTTTAAAATACTTTCAAAGAAAATATTTAATGTATGCGATTCATTCAGATTAATTAATCACAGAGCATGTAATTAATTCGATTAATGGTGTGGACATTAAATCAACACAGTGAGTTAATCCAGGGATTTTCTCACAGCGTCATATTCAACAGCTGTCTACAAATATGTGTGCATTATGTGCATTACTTTGACATCAACATACAAAGCAGTGGGTCCTACATCTTATGCTACAGAGCGAATGCTATCATGAATTCTTCCAGTCACTACACCACCCAAGACGCTTGTTTGTCTGTTATATGCAATCTTTTCTGTTCCAAATGTAAACTTCCAGTCACACTTAAGTAGCCATAATAGCTTTCTGTATGTTCCTGCGTTAGGGCAAGCCTTCAACATATATACACTGGAGATATACAGTATGCTCTCTGTTATTATGGATATGGGAGTTTATTGCCAACGTTCCTGCAATTATAGTAAAGAATGTGTGCTGTCTGAAAAGTTTTCTTCAAAGAGGTATAAACATTTAATAACTATACACAGGACTAAAGAAGACACTTTCCATCCTTCACATCATTAGGTGCCTTAAATCTGCGTCAAATTTCCAGGATATTTGGCTCATAAAACAAAATGGTACCCCTTTGCACCTAATAAAAGACACAAATGAACCCACATCCTCATATTTGAGGAAAAACTGTAGGTTATGTAAACGATTGAACAACTCCGGCATTCAGTTTAACGTTCTTATCCAAACTTAAATCATCAGTATGTCACGGCATGGAGGATTCGGATGTATATAATTCAACATACATGGTCATTACTGAGGTATCAGTATGAGCACCTTGCCTTCTCATTAGCGTGATAATTAAAGCTGAGGCCATTATCCTCCCACATTCAAGCGATATTCATAAAGCAGCATGCATTAACATGGCACTTCAGAGGTTCAGATGCCTTGTAAAGTTTACAGGCTTCCATAGGATTACAGATTTCAGTAACGATCAAACATGTTCTCCTTTAGCGTTCAGTTTCATCTCAGACTATAAAGTGATGGTGGAGGTATACGTGAGATATGTAAGGGGACGCGTACAGAACATGTGCAGTTAACTCAAACATATAAACCATATGGAGAGATCAGCGGGAGAAGTGAATGCCATAAAAGAGGAAATGTCAGGGAAAAAAAACAGCTTGCATGTGGGAGGACTGCATGCCAGATAATTACTCAGTATGATGAATATTTGCTCCATCACAGCTAAATTTATCTCTAGAAAATGTTAACAGATAGGTTCATAATTTCTGTTTGATATTAAGTTTTTTTTTCCCAATGACGTGTATGCAGAAAGTGTCGATAATAATAGATAATAATAACCCCCATTCCCATGATGTAACTCAGAAAAACTGTACAAGAATGAGACTGGAGCCACTGATGTCAATGACAATAAATGACGCACAAATAAATCTTTTTTTGGAATCTAACTTTAAAATTGTGTCTAATACAAATTGCACTACTCAAGAATAACTTCTCTCCCAATACCTTGAGTCAGAGTATCTTCTGATTCCCATTTTCGATCCGATACCAGTGCTTTCATGAACATGACGGCGCAAGACGGCTGACATGATTTTCAAGAGATGGGGATTGATCAAAGATGAGACCTAAATTATGAATATTATGCCATGACAAGTACTTAATGAAGAGTCTTCTAGTGTATTTTGTTATGTTCTTTAGATCAGTGGTTCACTACTGGTCCAGCCATGGGTTCCATATTTCTCCTTACTCATTAGTTCGAGGTCCACACACTTTAATACATTTAATGTAAACAAAAGATTTGTCTCGTTTCTTTAGTTTGTGAACAACAACAGTAACTCAGATTGAGATTCAGATTCTGTATACAATATTAATAGTACAACAAAATAAAATCTACCACAAATTACACATTTAAACAGCTCTCAAATACAAAAATGTACCCTGGGATCTACAAATATAAATCAACAGGTGATTTCCTTCTTTTAGAAAAATCCTTAATGATTTAGTTGTTTTTTTTTTCCCACCTGGACCTTTATGTTCTCACGCTGTAACCTGTGACAGACTGTTATGATACCAGAAGTATCGCACATTCACATGTACCGGTATGTAGATTTTTTGTAAAGCTGCAAGTGTCACGTAGGTTTACATTACCAAAGGTTTATGACAGAATCACTTGACGACAGGGAAAGACGCTGTGCTGCTGCCAGAGGAGCCGCTGAATGAGTTCCCTCTGAACGGTAACTCACTAAAAGAGTCTGAGAAGTCCGGGGCTGTTCATAAAACATTCAGGACGCCACAGTTTATTCCACACTACTGAAGCTGCTCCTCTTTTTGGATCCACCGCGGTGTCTGCAATAATTTCGCTTTCAGCCATGCTTGTTGTTGCCGTGGGTAACAGTATGACGTCAATATGTCAACAAGTCGAAATATCGCGAGTATCACGATAAGAATTTTTCATGGAATATTAAAAATTATACCAGTATTATTGTGAATGAGATGATATGGCACACCCCTACTGGAGATTATTGTACTTAAAAATAAAGTTTGTTTTTTTACAACTTGAGAAATTCACAAGTCCCTTGTTGTCCATTCACAATGGGCCCGGGACCTCCTTTGGACCACGACCCACCAGTTGGTAGCCACTGCTTATATATGATCATAAGAATGTTTCCATTCAAAGATGTGTATATGACAAGTAAAGCCACAACTCCTGCATCCCACACACTGTTCAGCCATAGGTTACACAGAGTTAATGGACAAACACAGAAATATAAATATTGTCAGAAAAAGACATTATCTAAACCACAATGAATGCAGAGGGGTTAGTGCCTCCTGGGATTGTGGCCCCACAGCGTAGAGCACTAAAAATGCTGAAAACAACAATCCATGCATTCGGCCAAACAGTCTTATTCAGTGCCACAGGTCGGAGGTAGAGCGGGTTCATGTTGCTTTTAGAGGTGTTTATCAGAGAAAAAACAGTTTGTCAATAGTCCTCAACTAATCAGTTCATTAAGTAGTGTCTAAGAGAACATAAAATAATGCCCATCACAGTTAGTTTCCCAGAGTTCAAGGTGATATCTTCAATTTGGACTTTGCTGCTTAAGAAAGTTATAAAAAGTCAAAGGTACAAGCCACATGAAAAATTCAGGGTTGGAGTTAACTACAACTCCCAGAATGCACTTCTGCAAGAAACATAAAGATTGCACTGAAAAAACTGATCACACAGTCTGCAATTTAAATCAGTCAGGGACCGCCCTCCCAAAGACATCGTAGCTTAATTAGAAAAAGTAGTTTACAGTTCGTCTTTTGTTGCAAAATGTTAAACAGCAGGAAAAAATAATTTACTGTGGGGTTCCTTTTTAAAGGCACTATCAAAGTTTACAGTAAAGTTGTCGTGGTATTCTTTTGAGGACAGGTGAATGAACATAAGAAGGATTATTCTTAAATGCACCGTGTTCTCTCAATCGCACCGCCCCAGACAGTCAGACAGCCACCCACTCTATTTTTCTATTTTTGTTGAGGTTTAGCTCGCCGCAGTCTACCCAGTGCCTCTTGTGTACAAAATCAAAGAAATTAAAAATGACATTCAAGTTGCTTGTAAACACCATAAAATCTGGAAATGTGTTTCTTATTTGTTCTAATTTGTTCTGCTCTGATTTGAACGCTCGGTGTCCTCGTCGCTGCTAGTGCATGAACCCACAGAGCAAAATGCAAAACAAAAGTTCATTGAGGATTTAGCAATACTAAGCCTTGTTTGTTTGATGCTTGAAGAGGTCATTACACAGTACATTTCGTGCAGTGCTGTTGAGGCTTAGTTCATTAAGTCACTATAATAAAAACAGAACAGAACTATTCCCTTGATTAAAAACACATCTCAGTGTCTTTAATGTAAAACCAAACCCTGTGGTTTGAGGACACCTCCTACCACTTGCCTAAAACTGTGGTGGCATTCATGAATGCACATTGCAAGGCAGCAATTATATATGTGAGGGGGACACATCCCTCAAAATAATCTGATATAATCACTAGCAAATGTAATCACAATTTTAAATAAAGTTAAAGGAATACCTCACCTGCAAATTGACCAATTGTAAAACAACTAGTTACACTGTCTTACCTTGAACTTGTGAAGAAAATTTAGTTTTTCCATTATTCCTCCACAGAAGACGGTGAACATATTAAGTTATTGATCAATTAGGGACCACTTTAACACTATATCAAAACTAGGGCTGCTCCACAATGGTCGACAAAACGAAAAATAAAAACATGTGAAACTCTATTTGGAACTGTGCCTTGTCAAAATGAATCAAAACCTATATGACTGGACCATGTGGGAATTTAATTTGAAAGGACAGACACAGGAAGAGGCCATGCTCAGCAGTCAGACAGGAGTCACATTACGAACCAATCACAGCCAACAGATATCTTTCCCTTCGTCTGTATATTCAGTCTGATAAATACAGAAAAGTTTATCATGTTAGCGCAGGGCTACCCAGAGCTCTACATCTGTCCCACGGACAATAGGCCTACACACTTATAAAGAGCACCTGGAAGAAGATCAGCTCTGCACTCAGGATTTCAGGTTAATAGGCCATACGGTACTTGAAAGCTGGCACAGAAAAGGCACAAGAGTAGCGACCCAGTGCCCGACCTCGCGTTTATAGGCTAAAGATGTGATTAAAGACGCGGCATGTGTACGACCCCTAACTTCCAGGGCTGGTACCTGCGGTTATTCCACAGGCTAGTTAATAACACGTCAGGCGGGAAATCCAAAGTGTGGGATCATTTTGAGAAGGTGAAGGACGGACCTAAGGTGATATGTAAACTCTGCAGGCAAACATCTGCAGACCGTTGACAGGTGTGCAATATCATGATATTATTTTGTTTAACACTGTACTATCTCTTTTTTTTTATTCCTTTTTAAATGTATTAAAACATCACTGTCAATTGATAAAGTTTTTAGATGTCATAAAATATGTCATTAAAAGGTCATAAAAAAGTCATAGTGTGTGCACATTCCTGTGCAGCTCACAATTATATGCTGGCTCCCTGAAATGGCACAAAGTAATCAAACTTAAGGCTCTAAAAAAGTCAGTTTTGAAGTTTCCCCCGGACCCACCTGGAGGGATGGATCACTGAAGTTGTCACTTGAAAATGGCCCCCCCCCTCCCAATGTTAAATATGTGACTACAGTCCTAGCTCAGTTCAGATATCTTTCCAGGGCACACCAAGAAGATGAAAATACTCGAGACACTCCATTGCCAAGGAAAAAAACTATTATACTGCAGGACTTCCCTGAGGAAACTGTTAAGTCATGGTGATGATCCACCAAGTTACTGACACATCTCATCCAGCGACCAATTCAGTTAGTAGATGAGAGCTTAAACAACAGTCACACTCCTTCAATATGTACATTTTCGTGGGTGAAACAGTAGCCTATCTGCTCTTCTAGCCTGAAGTTTTACAGCATAAAAGTGTCTCCCTTACACTGTGATTACAGATTGATCATGTGAATACAAGAGTTGATATCTGGTATCTAAGCTCCAACCCCACCGGCCCACATCAAGCTCAGCAGAGCAAACATTTGGGAGTGATGATTATAAGGTTAAGATTGGCACTGGCACGAGTGCAGCCAAGTGCAGCAGCAGCATAAACCACAGAGCAGGGACTCAGCACTTTCTGACATGACGAAACTTTTCTGAAGTTTCGAGCAAGCTGACCATAAACCCACTGTTTTAATTGAAATAGTTCTCTTGGCTTATGTTTGTATAAAAAGATGACATGCAGAGTTCCCCACGCAGCCAGGAAGGGAGCGAGACAACAGTCATATTTACATACTTAGGGCCAATGCTGTAATGTTATCCTCTGCTAGGAAAGCCCCAAATCAACAGGCACAACTGTGGGGAGGCAATGTGCCCATGACCAATGCATGCCAAAACAGTCATAACAGTCTATTCACATGTCACCACCAATCAGCAGCATGAAAGCATCATAATGTGTGTGCCAAACAACAACCTACAAAAACATTAGTCAGCCACTGCAGGAAATTACCTTCCATAAATCACAATTAACCTCAAAGCAAACAAACAAACAAAACAACCAACATATAATTTATGTTGTCAGTGAAGCACACTGACTTTGACAATAGACAGCAACTCATAAAACACACACATGTTAGCATGAGCAGCAAATATAACTTGCTGAAGTGAACTTACCATGGAGGCTCTGCTCCGTGGTCTCGAGCTGCAGACAGCCGGGAAAGAGAGCCCATATCTCGGATAGGAGTCGCGTTAGAGCTCGAGAGCTAATTTACGGAAGTACCGACAGACTGAGTTAGCATTACAACACAACGACAGGAGGCCAACACGATTATTTCGCCCGGAAATCCGCCGGGAAGCGACGCGGAGCGACCGTTGACAGGTGGGCTTGATTACGGCACGAGCAGGTAAGCGGTAACCTAGCAACAAGAGTTTAAATGTGCCGCCATTTTGGAAAGAATGCGGTTACGCTGCAGTTTATCCATTAAACCAAGCTAAAATCAGTGTTAAGAAGGTTACTTCTTTTTTTTAAACTATTTTTTTATTTTAAACTTTAGCATTCTATACAAGCTATGTCGTTTTTACATAGCTCACATAGTACATACACAAAGTATTGAGCAAGGTTTAAGACAAGTAAAAAGAGAAGAAAAGAGATTTAAAAAAGGGAAAAGCAAGAAAAGAGAACTAAAAAATAGAGTAAACTTAAAAATATAAAAGTGGTACAGATATAGAATGGATTTTAGAGCGCCTTTACTACATTAACAAAGTCATTACAGGATTCCTCCAACATACAGTTCCCATATTTCTTGAAATCCAGATATTGTACCTTGGAGGTTCAGGATTCAACCATCTAATTGTGATACATTTAATCGAAGCCCCCAAGAGGATTTGTTATCATTTTTGCCCTCCCCTTAAATCCTTCCGAGAATGCTCCAAGGAGAATCACCCTTGGATCTTTGGGGATATTTTGATGGGACATCTAACACATCCTTCCAAAAGTTGCTTAACTTGGTTTCCAGGTTGTGGGCCACATTTTCTCCCACTTAGCTGTTAATATCTTGTTATTAATTTCAATTTAAACCTTTACCAGATATTGGAATTAGTAGTCAAATGTGCCTCACTACAAATTTCCCTCCAGGTGTCCAGTGATATGTCTGAGTTCATTTCGATATCCCATTTCTCCTTTTATTTAGGGTATTTGAGCGGAGCCCTGAGTATACTTGAGCTACTACTTTTCTAGCCTCATTCCCAGTTTGGATTTCTGTTGGAAGGTTATTTTTGAAATTTAATAGTTTACAAGTTACTAGTGACCCTGTTAACACTATTGTAATTACTTAATCAAAGTAATATTTCAATATATTTGATTTTGATGACTTTTCTGACAGATGTTTTAACCTGGGCACTACAGCTGAGAAATGTCGGTAAATAGGCTATCTCATAAGAAGCAATCCTACAGGGCAAAAAGATGCAAAGCAACAGCATAATATTTTTTGGATGAAGCCCCTTTGTAATCACCAGCATTTTGATTAGTAACTTTAAATTTCATTAATACTTTTTGTAAGGAACCGTAACTGATTACAGCTATATTTATTCTGTTATTTAATTACATGTCTCAAACACTGGCTAAAATTAACTTAGTCTAGTCCTGCAACAACCTTCATGATCACACATCTCAGATCTCAGACATGCTGGAGGATGTAGTTTATGGTGCTGTTTTTCAACCTGTACTGTCATTGATATAGGCCTAAATGAGGTGAACAAAAAATGGTCATCAAGTTAGATTAACATCTCTCTATTACCAGTGTAACAAAACTGGACTTGATAACATTCATAGAGGTTGCAGCAAGTACAATGTGACATCGAGTGTAGCAGTCAAATAGTTGTCTCCTATAAATATTTATTGGTTATTGTAATAAGTTATTAGCTATATGAAATGGTTGTCACACTCCTGATGTATTAGATACTCTAATCAGAAATAATGAGTAACATCTGCATTTCCTATCAAACTTGAGGCCAGACTTATGTTCAGGACATGTTTGTGTAGAGCAATAAACCAGGTTTCAGCTCATTTTCAGCTGTGTGCGCTTCATTTTATTTACTCATTTATTTACTGAGCATTCCTTAAATACAATTAAAGCAACATAAATTTTTACATCACTCAGTAAACTCAGAATGGTGTGTTTATACAACAAATAAATCTGGGTTTATTGAAAGTAGGAATACATTGCATTGAAGCAAGAATTTCATTGTTAGCCTGACAGGAATGTCATAATTGGGTGAACAAGAAGATCCAAGTCCACTTGTAAACCTTAGAAAAGTCAATAACAGTAGTCAAATGTTGAGAAAACTCAGAAGAATAAACATCAGAGCTCGTGCTTCTCTGAAATGTTTACTTGCAAATTAACCAACCTATCAACTTAACCTATTACCTGAACTGACTTTGATGCTTAGCATAGACCTCTGTCAGGGGGTCTGCCAGGCCGGCTATTAGGAATTGTGGACAAGGGGGACAACATTTCCCAGTGGGCCCGTCATCCACATCCACTCGAACAGATGGACTTTGCATGTTCTAGTTCTTATCTGTGCTGGGGAGTCATTGCAGTCGAAAAATAAACTTGTCAGTGCTCTCTGGCGGACAAACTGTGTCACTAGGTCATCTTCTGTCGTGCATATACGCTGATACTGACATATCTGTGGTCTTCCCTAGCAGATCAGCTGTCATCCTGTTAGCTCGGTGACCTTATAAAAGGCGCATCCATTTCTCTGTTCAAAGACTGCCTCTGACTCCTAGTGTTTGACCTATGACTGAGTGGACCCCGATTCATATAGTCTCTTGGTCAGGGTCTCACTAGATGTTCTGACAAATTTCGCAGTGTCCATTCTGGTGTCAAGGTTGGCTGAACTTTGGATTTAATGTACTGTAGCTTTAACCTTCGCTTGTGTCCTTCCATTTTGACTAAAACGCTCCCCCGTGCATTGTGATTGAAAGACTATTTATTAAAGAGAACCCTGTCAGCGATCGACTATACTGCCTGGAAATCATGAGGAAGGGCTTGGCTTTTTAACACCCCCCTCAACTGCAGCAAAAAGAGGTGCAACTTTAAACAGAAAACAGTATGCTAATAGTCTTTACTTTGCATTTAAGTGGTTTATGAGCAAGGGGAGTGTTTCATTACAGAGCAGCAGTGTAATAGCATCATCTGAAGTCGATAGAGTCCTTAACATGAAGGACAGTTTCACCCACAAGACAAACAAAGATTAAAATCAACCCACAAACCAATACACTAAACCATGTCTTCCTGCAGGGGAAAAAAATGACTGTGTTTATCAGTTGGTTTCAAACCTCTACATACCTGATTGAAGTTAATGAGATGAGGCACATCACAGTTCGTCTCCATCCCCAGAAAGTGAGAGAGAGACAGAGAGAGAGGGAGAGGTGCAGAGCCGAAACAGCCGATTAGATTACCCTGCTGAGGCTGTGGTGAGGCTTTAGGCTGCGGCTGCCACCCCGCCACTCACCTCAGTCGCCCTCTCCTCCATCTCTCATCTTCCCTCCAGCCCGGGCTCGTAGTCAGGTCCCTGCAGAGTAACACCCCCCCCTGTAGGATCAAGGCAGGACTTCAACCTAGAAACCTCAAACGCCTGTTTGCCTCTCATGAAGGCGTCTGAGGTGAGTAATGCGTCATGGCACGTGCAATGAGTGGATTATTTTTTAATTTTACGTGGAGAGAAACCGTGATGTCTGCAGTGGGTTGCTCAGGAGGCAGATGGTGCATGTTTTATACCTCTCGTGTCACAGCCTTCTCCCATAAAAGCTTATTTGCAACGTTAAAATTTATTTTTAAGACAAGTGCATCTTACAGAAATCACTGATGCCAACATTTGCAAGGTTTAGACAGACAGAATAACTATTTTTCATAATCCTGCAAATCTGATTCGAGTGGAGAGCTGTCAGGAAAACTAAAGATAGAGTATGTCTCAATTCTTAATGAGTGTACTCTTTCATATTTGACAGTTTCTCTATGGCAACTTTGTACATTTGGACAGGATAAAATACTCACTTTCAGTTGCTGTCTGCATGCAGTTAAAGATACCAATATTTTTTTTTAGAATAAATCAGCATAGGAGATTACATTTTTAGAAATTAAAGTGTCCTGCACCACACTGCTTAATGATCCTAAACAATAATCCATACATGGTGTGTGTGTGTGTGTGTGTGTGTGTGTGTGTGTGTGTGTGTTATGGCCACCAAAGGATACACCAAAGTAAGGTGCACAAAAACCTGTCAGGTTTTATTAGTTGCTGTCAATTAATGTCTTCCAGACTGACTCATGTCCCACTTAATTTCATCATTGACATACACAGAGATAGGGTAAGGAGCTCCAGAGGTGGGTAGAGTAGCCAAATATTGTACTCAAGTAAGAGTACTGATACTTTAGAACAATATTACTCAAGTAAAAGTAAAAAGTAGTCATCCAAATAATTACTTGAGTAAGAGTAAAAGAGTATTTGGTGAAAAAACTAC
>NC_065519.1:17903382-17905957 GCF_006386435.1 Epinephelus moara
ATATATATATATATATATATATATATATATATATATGTAATTATGTACTCAGAGGTGGGTAGAGTAGCCAAATATTGTACTCACGTAAGAGTATTGTTGCTTTAAAACAATATAACTCAAGTAAAAGTAAAAAGTATTTTGCATTAAAACTACTCTGAAAAGTACAATTTATCCAAAAAGTTACTCAAGTAAATGTAACTGAGTAAATGTAACTAGTTACTACCCACCTCTGAGGAGCTCGGACATCCGGTGGGAGCTTGGAGTAGAGCTGCTGCTCCTTTGAGTCGAAAGGGGTCATTTGAGGTAATACGGGCATCTGATCAGGATGCCTCCTGGACGCCTCCCATTGGAGGTGTTGTGAGAGCATGTTGCACTGGTGGGAGGCCGCGGGGCAGACCCAGAACACGCTGGAGGGATTATATATCTCATCTGGTCTGGGAACGCCTTGGGGTCCCTCAGGAGGAGCTGGAAAGCGTTGCTGGGGAGAGGGACGTTTGGGGTGCTTTGCTTGGCCTGCTGCCCCCGCGACCTGGCCTTGGATAAGCGGATGAAAATGGATGGATGAATGGACACCAAGAAGTGACAGTGGAGCAGAGTGCAAAGATGACAGAGCACATAAGTGTAGGGAACACAGGGGGCACGTCCCTTTCAGTTTTCTGAACATGTGCATTTGTCTGTCCTAATAAAATCAGGAAAGTAGTAGTAGTAAAATTTGGTGTATAACAACACTCCAGAATGCAGGAAAGTTAGTGTTTGATGCTCAAAATTCTCTGGCAGAGGTTTTATATAGTACATGTCCCCCCTCCCTGTGTTGAAACCAAACCTAAGCCCTTGACCGTACACTAGTTTATTCATGTTCAACAATGAAGACATGTTAGCTTATGAGTGAGTCTTCATGACAATATTACTTTTTCTTTCAGTCCCATGTTTGTCCACTGGAAGAAAATTTGCAAGTAAGAATCACTGGCTCATCCAAAATAGGCAAAAGCTGCAATTCAAATGTTAAAGATCTTTGTCGACTCCAAACCATCCTCCATCGGAACATGTAATTGGTCTGAAGCTTGTTTTAAAGCTCTCCTGGCCCTGCCTGCATTTACTTGATGGTCTAGAGACGTTTAAATTAAAGAGCACAACAGAAACAATATATCTTCTGCTTCAATTGACATTTGTAATCTTAGAATCTTAGATTCTAAATATATATGATTCAGAATGAGTTTTTTGGGGCGTTAGCAATCTGGTTTACATTTCATGTGGCCATGTTGTCTAAGGGTCAAATCTAGGAACAGCGGTTTCCTGTAATAACTTTCATTTGCTGCTGTGACCTTTGAAATAAAGGCAGAATGTCAAAAATAAAAGGCCATAAATAACCATGTTTTGTCCTCAAATGTCTCTTTTATGTTACACACCTGAGTGATAAACCTTATAGTAAACACAGAGGAATTTAACTCATACAGCACCTCTTCCTGCTGTTGGCACAATCCTCTCTATCCTCTCAAATGTGTACGCAGTAATTAAGACAGAGTCGCACCTAACGGCTGTCACTCAGGGTGCAGTTTAAGATGCAGGCAAACTGGGTTTCTAGGCTGCAGCGCTCGTTTGAAAAAATACAATCAGCTACACATGTGAACCGAGGCTAATCAGGATTATGTCATTAGACAATAAATGATTGTCCGAAGCAGAGATAGATGGACTGATAGACAGACAGATAGCGAGGCGATGTAACATTTTATCTGTGAGCTGGCTGTTACAGGCAGCCTGTGATGTTCCAGATGGTGGCAGGTTTCCCTTCCAGCAGTCTGTCAGTCTTGGCTCGGAGCCACCTGTGAGTCAGGTAGGGCATGTGAGGACAGCTTGGCAACAATGCACTGCGATACACGAGCCAGGAGATGCTGTGGGATTTGAGAGAGCAGCTCTGACCTGGATCAGTGAGAATTAATTTCGGTATCGCTGGTGTTCCTCTAACACAAATCACACATACATCAAATTTCAGGGTTTTTGTCCTTTTATTGTTTCTTTTGTGGGGCGCTGGATCTTTCCAGCCTTTCATCATGTACAAAATAGCAATGCATGCTGCTGCGTTTCAAATCTCGTTACCTTCAGTAGGATTGTTGTCATAGCAGGTGTCATAAAAGTGGCACATTTTGGCATCGTACCAGAGCCCCAACAGTCACACTGGCAGTTATCCAAGTAAAACTTATATCTGATTATAGTAAAGCAATGTTAGCAATATAACTGTCAAAAAAAGGAACATCACAAAACAGCCACTTTCATGTTACGACATGTTGAATGCAGTGACTGTGCGTTGTTGTCCAAATGTGTATTATTAACGTGGACACACATCACCTTGTTGTAGTCCAAATGTGTATTTATTATCTATGTATTTACGGACAGTAGTATGTGTTTGTGTCTACCCTATGTGGTACAATATTTTATCCCATTGTTGTTCTTTTTAAAGGTTGCCTTGTACAAACTGGCAAAGGGACAATCGATGAAAACTAGCTTTTTAAGCTAATTCGAGTGCATTTACATGTGTGTTTTTTTTGTACACAATGTTTATTAATGTGCATTGTCCCTT